>NC_051180.1:74667017-74701701 GCF_013339695.2 Rhipicephalus sanguineus | reverse complement strand
TGAAAGAACTAAGCCCACCAATCACTACCAGCGCGGCGAGTCCGACCGCGAACTGCGCGCACGGACCATGCGAGCTCCAACCAGCTCGAACTCCTCCCGTCCTCCGACAAATAACGATGATGATGAGTCTACGCCAACGCGATGGCAGAAGTGAATGCCAATCTCGAAGGCCTTGTCGCGAGCAATTACGTCATAGACGCCATGTTTGTGCAATACAAATCTCAAAGGCTATGCTTTTGTCAATAGTAAATGCCAATCTCGAAGCTTTGCTTTCGCGAGCAATTACATCATAGACGCTATCTTTGCAGTACGAATCTCGAAGGTGATGCTTTTGTTTGCATCAATCGAAAGATCCTGTTGCTTGCGCCTCTCATGCGGCTAATGTTACGGTCAAACCAGGCCGAGCTGCGTGAAAATGCACCATGGCCGCTCTCTTCGGTAGTACTACTCGGTCGGCTCCGAGCGCACTTCGCGACTTATCATACGGGAACGGTCCAACAGTTGCGACGTAACAGCGGGGTTCGCAATACATTGGTATCCTATGGGAGTTATGCCAGGACCGGCGGAAACCGACATAACAGCCGGGAGAACGCAGCAGTGAGGAACGTAACAGCGGGGTTCTACTGTGTTCTTTTTATTGCTGAATTGAATTCTTCAGACAAATCTGTTTCACAAAAGAATTGTCTAAATCTTTTTGGGGTGACCGTAAAGGGACAAAAAAATCAATCGTGTTGTTACATACACATGGTTTATTCGTGAGTAACAGCAGGATAAATTCTAAAAAAACAAAAAAACATACAACTGTTAAAAACATTATGTGTTGAAATAAATGTCTGTGTGGTTCACAGACGTACAAAAATAGATGCATGAAGTGGCGTTAAGTGGAAACATGGGGGGAGAAAAGCCACTTTGATCCAGTCAGCATTGTCTCGCCGCGCATGCTTTTGAGACGTCGCTCCCTTGTCAACATGTGAGTCTTAACTCGTAAGTAACTCCTCGTATGATGGGCTGGCATTTACTAAATCAGATTCTGATTCAGCAGTCAAACGGCGATTCCTCCGAATCGCTGCTAGACTCACTGCGGCAGAGAAACCAGCGCGCACTTCCATAGCAAAAGCAAATTGCGCGGGTGAGCGCACTGAAGAAAACTGTAGTTGTGAGCACGTCCGGAAAGCGAAAACAAGTCCGAAACCTAGAATAATCCTTCGTCTTATAGCCAAGGAGACTGAAACAGGAAACACAAACACAGCGGAATCGTTTGTGTCAGTCAGCGCCTGCACAGAAACCGGTGCATGGAAACTGCACGAAAACTCGTTATTGCTCCCCGAGGAGCAATAAACGAGAGAGTAACACAATGGTCACCCTTTGAGAGCTTCTAAACCAGAAAGCTATCAATTTTGCAGGGGCAACAAGCGTGAACCGGCCGAAGAATGAAACCAAAACTAGCCGGCGCACCGCTGTAGTAAAGCATAAAGAAAAAACGGAGATATCGGCGCAAGGAAAAAATTCCACGTATTCCTGCATTGTGGCAGCACATGCCGTGCAGGAGAAATGATCAAAAAATATGCGCGTTTAAACATACAGGCATGGAATACATGTACATCTTTGACAGTCTTTTGGCTGTTGCGGATTACGCACATGTACATCTTTGACCCTCAAAGGGTTAAAAACTGCAAATAATGTCCTTTGTGCTTTCTTTGGCTGGATTGTCTGTTAGCTTGACGTAATGCTGTAATCAAGTAATTCCCAGGGTACATCCAGAGAATGACAGTGATTATGATAGTACCAGATGGGTTAGGCTGTCTTTGTTTTATTAAGTACACATCTAGAATTCATAACGTACAAGAGTAAAAACGATGCACAAAAAAGGAAAAGCACGTATGAAGTGAGAGCTGTTTTAACAACTCAAGAGGGACTGAAAAGTGCGTTTTCAATAGCAAACCTTGTGAAACTCTAAGACAGAACATTTAACAAGTAAACAACAACTGGTATAAAGGCACTCAGGAACGGTGTGGGGTCTCTTCCACTCAAGGAACAAACGGCACATTGCACCGTAGTGCAAACCAGTAAGGACGACCGCCACCATAGCTCAATTAGTAGAGCATCAGACGCATTATTCGAAGGTTGCAGGTTCGGTCCCTGCTGGCAACAAGTTGTTTTTTTGTCCACCTTAATTTCTTCACATTTATATAATTACTACAAATAAGGTCCCCTATACTTTCCTTGGCTTCATTGTCTGTTAGTTCTCATTAAGGTTGTGTCTGACGAAGAAAACGAGCCTTAAGTTTCTCTTATTTCATTCAAACAGCAAAGGTCATTTATTTGTAACATTTGCATAGTAAGCACGCGAGCCAAGTTATACAACCAATAAGTGTGCCACTGCAACACGATGCGGAATAGACTGCTTGACTCACCACACCAGGACAGCTAGCAAGTAAAGTTCACCCCCTGCCAGAAACCTTAACACATGTTGTTTGTAGGTCATGTCTCGTAAACAAAGGCGTATTCGAGGGAACGGGAAGGTGTCCAACGGGGTACCTAGTCCCAGCAAATCTCCCCATCAGGCTCCCGAGAGTTGACCCCGCGCAACCTGTTCCAAAGCCAAAGACAACGAAAACCATTCCGGATGGTGCCTGCGCAGCCTGGCCGTCAGGTAGTGTCGCCGCGGCAACAGAGGCACCACCTTTCGTACTATGGCACAACTATGCCAACCTAGACTTGGCTCGCGTCCTCTGGTGCAGCCATCTTACAGGGCATGCCAGCGTGATGCAGTGAAAACAGCTTATCAGGGGATGTGAGCATCCTCAGTTGTGTACTGTAGTTGTACACTATCGAGGCAGGCAAATTAATTTTTTGTTGCATCACTGGACAGCTTACCCACTCACAACTGTGCATGCTTTCCAACATGAAATGCGTCTGCCATGGGGAGCCACCAATCGAGACACACGCATACACCTCCGGTAACCTGGTAATTCACAAACACTTACAAGTTTGCTGCTAAACTAAAACTCTCTAATCATTCTGCAGTGAACTATAGGCATCAATATATTGATTTTGACCTGAACATTTCCCCAATTTCCTGATATTAACACACAAGCCTTCTTGATCATGCGAGTCGGGGAAGTTTTAAACTAGTCAGCACTGCTATTAAACCTTGGAACGTGTTTGAGTGTGCACGATGTTGCAGGTCGTACTGAGTGGCATAGTATATAGTACATCCAATCTGTTTTCAACAGTGCGTGAGCATGCAGTTAGCATTACCATCAGCGCATTCTGTTGAGAGCCACTGGCAGTGTCGCTGCCACTGCACTGTGGTTACTTTAGCTGATGGCACCTTCCATTGTTTTTTAAACAAACACACAGTGTCACAAATGCAACACTGCTACAGCATTTGCGATGCCGTGACTTCTTTAACTCATGCAGTCGCAACGCTTAAAGGGGATCTGCAGCACTTTTCCAAGTAATTATCGAATGGCTTCATTAAAGGAGCTCATTGCTTCACATATCAACTGCCGCGAATATTTTTAGAATCTGTCAAGTATGAGCAGAGCTACAGGGATTTGTTGCATGCATTAAGTGCTTTCTCTTTCCTTTTGTAACAGCGAATGCACTGAAAGCTACACGAGGGGAAATGACAGGGGGGGGGGGGGGCAAGAAGCTTCGTTGGTTCGTCAGCACGCATCCTGACCTCGAGTACTTTCTTTTTGGCTCTTCCTCTCTTTTTTATTTCTCCCCGAATGCGTGGCTTACTTTCAGTGTGATCGCAAGCAAGCACGCCATCGCCTAACGGCATCCCGCAGCGGTAACTATGCAGCTCACGATGATCAAATCAGCCAATGACCATGGACTTTGTGCTTATGGCACGGTCATTTGGGTTTATGGCATCATTTGTCAAGAGAAGAGGGAGCAATTTCTAGCTCACTTTGAGAATTAGTTGTAAATTCCAGGCCGCATGCTACGCTATGATGTTTGCCTCACATGTTCTCTGGAGCCTCGACTACCGATCGGCAGTGTTTTCTGACCATGCTGAAAAAGTGTTGCAGGGCCCCTTTAAAGACATTTTTAGCTGGCATCTCGACATCGAAAAATTAGTTTCTTGCAAATTGGAGTCATTGTAAGGCTGTTTGGTCTGTGTATGTCTTACCATTTTCGTTGGCTGGTCGTGTTACTGTCTGTCCAGCCTTTATGTCATTCTGCAATATACCCTCTTTTTATGCATGTTTGCCTATGTGGGATTGTCGTAATTCTGTAATGTCCGCCGTGTCGAACCCCGGATACGAACTATTCGCTCTTTGTTTTGGTCCATATTTAATGCAGCAACACACTGGTATACAAAAAGTAAGGCATATTAATGCGGCAAATATAAACAGTATATGATAAATGTTTTTCTTTTTCAAACACCTTCTTATTCCTTTGTGTGGTGTCAGCATGGCCTGGGCATTACAGAATTAATGAGACATTTTCAGGTTGTGGGATTATTTTTTACTGCAGGTTTTATGTGAAAAAATACACATACAGGGACTATATATTTGGCAGGTGGATGAAGTAAACTGTGTTAAAGGTGTTAAACATGCTTCTCGACACTTTATTTTAAATTTCAGTTGTCGCTACAGTTGATCGTGATTAACAAAATGCCCTAATAAGCCTCTGTGTTCTTGCTTTTTTTTTTTATGAAACACTTCAATGCCTGCATTGATGATTGTGCGTTGCAATTTGTACTAAAGCCCGTGCATGTTTGTCATACATTTGTTGTGGACCGTTGTTTACATTACAGTGCATGCAAACAGCAATTGAATATAAGTAAACTGTTGGAATGCCATAATTTCTGGCATGTTTCAGCTTGTATTTGGATCATGAGCACCGTGTTTTTTACCTGTGCATGAATGTGTGGTTCTGTGCCTGCCCTTTTGCCTGCATGATTCAGACAGAGAAAGAAGACTAAAAGAACCACTGAGTGGTAGCCTTGGGCCTTTCTGTACTACATTTGGGGATACAAAGGCAGTCTCAATATGAAGTGCGAATCATCTGCCGCTGTAAAGATTTGTTGTTCTCCCCGATGGTGAGCGCAATACATCTTCAGCTGATATCAATTGGAAGTGGCCCTAGTCAAATGTACTATAATGCTGTGCTTGTTAAAGGCACGAGTTTGAGCACTTAATTTACTCTAAACTCGGTCTTTCAGTGAAAGTCGTGCACTCAAGCTTGCTATATTGGCCGGAACAGTGCAGGCTAAGAATCCTCGGGAAGTGGCAATGGTGTGTCGATCTCTCATTGGCAGCAACACCTATTTTATTAACCACTTTGAAACTCCCCTACGGGAGTCAGTGCCCGTGACTCCTTGAGGGGAGTTATCTGTGGCTCTTCTAGGGCAGCGCTCTAAAGAAGGACAACTCATTGTTAGGGGAGTCGTCCGATGGCCTTCTAACGGTGTCATTGTGTATGCTTAGCCGCAAGGGTGTTTTCACTTAAGCCTGGAAATCGCACAACACAGGTGATTGAGCACTGGGTGGTTCTGCTCTTGAGAGTCTGCCTGCGTGCCCGTTTGTAGTAACAGAGAGATCCTGGCTCCACGTTACTGGCTCACTTATATCCAGCATGTTGCATGGCCACCGGAACGGCAGAAGTCGGGGCGTCGCATCTCTCACCGGCCGTTTTCTCTCATTGCAGCCAGTGGCCAGCACTGCCTCTGTACGCCACGACCTCCTTAATCCCATTAACGAGGATTGAGTGAAGAGAAAACACAAACAAACAAAAAGGCCCGCCTTGTGAACGACTGTTCTGTGTGCTGTAGTGTTGGTGGCATCAAGAGGAACCACCATCGGCCTGCATGTGTGTGCGTGTCCGTGTCGTGAACGCCCCCTCGGCCTCGTGCGCCCTCCCCACCCAACATGACGATGCTGGATACGTTTTGGATGTTTCAGTGCTTAAAGTTACATCCAATCGCCTCCTTTATTATTATTTTTTTTTTTGTTACTATTGGCTTCTTGTCTGCTTGTCTGTCGATTCTGCCGAAGTCTCTACGATCAAACCACTAATAGACGCAGCATCTTGATCAACTAACAGCGTGTGTCACGTCACCATCAGCCATGCATCTGCAGCCTGCCTGAAGTTCTACTCATGGTCACGTGATGAAAATGAAAAGCTTGTGCAACTGCTGACTGTGTCGTCTCAAGCTTGACAACGAGATTGTTTTGCTGTATAGTTTGTCTTTACCTTGTACGTGATACATGTGCAGTCTTCATTTTCTTTGGGGTTTGACCTGGCCCCACTTTTCTTACGTTATTTTCAATTGTATGCGCTTATAATTGAGAGTATTGTGTAAGCCACACTGGAACTTTGTTGTCAAATCACAGTCCTTTGTCTCTATGTCCATGGTCACAGCCATTACATGTAGTACTGCTGCATCAGCCACTCTTGGTGACTAGCGTAGTTGCCTTATAAAGAAAGGCAGGCTTATGAAGGTTCGTAAGTTTGTGCGATAAAAATATGCTCTGAAAAAGAAGCATCAAAGAAAGAAAAGACAATGAGCTGCAGCCTTGTTGACTTTCTTTTTATATCATTATCTATTTTACCTCTGTATGGTTTCGTCAAGAATGATTTCGTGCAGGTGACCATCTTCTATTACTGGCTGTAATACATACCATGGCACTGTGCAATCTTTCTGTTCTGTACGTTTGTGCTTGCTTTCAGTGATGTGTAAACATTCTGTACCTCACATACTATAGTTTGGAATAGTTTTGTTTTGTACTCAACTGTTCTGTTTCAGAATTTTAAGTTTTATTTCTGCACTTTAAGAAAAAAATTGAGTATTTGGGGAGTATTTCTGCCACGCAACTGTAATCGTCATCTACCTCGCATACTTTCCTCGCGTTATCACCGCGGCCCCCGGTTCTTCCCCGGTCACGAACGGCGCTTGCGTTATCAGTGTGACATAGCGTTCTTGACAGGAAAGTGACGAGAGCCGGGTTTTCAAGAAAGGAAACGCGAGCAAGCCAGATGACGATTGTTGTGTGGCAGAAATACTCCCCAAATACTCTATTTTTCTTATAGTGTGAGTACACTCGTCTTTGGCTGAAAGTTTGGTGAAAGGGTTGATGATATGATCATTTAAACCATGCTGCCATCAAAAAAGGCCCATGAATGTGGTCCTCTGGTCGCCTCATTCCCCATTATAAGCCATCCAATTTTGCTGGGACTAGACTTTCGATATTTCAAACTGAAGAAGATATAGTAGTATTTTTTGCCTTTTTGCTCTCAAAAGCATGAGAATATATAAAAGTTAACTGCATATTTGGAAACTCGTATTTTTTATTATTCATGGTTGATTTTAATATAAGAATACTTGCTGTTAGAAAGCTGTTGTGAAACTTTATCCTATCATAATCACTGAGCTTAAGGTTAGAAGCATTGAGACACTGAACATTGCCTGGCTGTTTTCAAGCAGTGGTGAGGAAGCAAAAGTGAACATAGGTTAAACATCAGTAGCCAGAGATTAATGATCTGTAAGACAGTTGGCTTTGTGTGTCGTTGTAAATTGTTGTCGTCTTGAAAATGTCTTCAGCATCGCAACGCAGTACTGCTGTTATCTATAGGCGCGCACCGTGGCGGGGTGAGGGAGTGTATTATACTAGTGTCGTCCCCAGTTAATTGCACCATGTGATCCGTGTACAGAGACTGCTGTCACCATGTAGGTTATTACTTCACTGTGCCATGGATGTTGTCTGCCTTTACTTATCGTCCCATTTGTGTGTATAGAGCAAGAGAGGCCTAGGCGTCCTCTCCGTGCGTGTGTCACAGATAAGTGCCAGTTTGGCTTTAACTTTAGCGAGACATATAGTTTCACAAGCGTGCACTTCAAAGCCTTCTCAGCCGGTGTATCCTTCCCCCCTCAGCGCTGTGTAACATACGTACCCCGGAGGCTCCTGTTTGCAAACTAAGTGGAACAAAGGTGCTAGTGTGTCTACCCGTTTTTAGTGTTTAATCAGTGCAATGTGCCGCGCGAGCCGCAGGAGGCCTTGGAGAAGTTGCATGAAATATTGATGTTGCAATTCCAATCTTCCCATTGTAACATAAAAGGTCTCTTCTTTTCCACTCTGGTGGCATGCATAGTTGATGTTAATTGCCTATGCACAAACTTTCTCTACAGGCATCATTTCTTTCTCCGCTTTAAAGAGCCAAACAATTAATCGCACCTTATTTTGCATAGCTAAGCTGTGCTTGCATCAGTTAAACTGTCAGGCAAAGGTTCACATACTGTTTTGTTCATTCTGCACCGTTTCAACAAGTTGGCTATGAACAGGAGTCTGTCAGTGTAGCATCTGTTCCCTGGCTAAACGGTGCTTAATTCAGAAGTGTTCTTTGGGCGAGTTGGTGGTACACATTTAAATGTTAACAGCGCAGAACAACATAGACGAGCGAAGGCAACAAATGGCGCTGTCTGTTGTCTTCTTTTGTCCACATTGTTCTGCGCTGTTGTCAATGTTTAAACTTAATTCAGCTATACATTCCCGCACATTGGTATCAACACAGGGTCAGTTGTCCGCTGTTGCATTACATGTTCATTGAACACACGCAGTTGCAGGCTTATCTGCTTTTCTCACAAAAGCAGTGCGAGGATAAGTTCTGATGCTGCTGTTGTACTTTCATTAGACACCCACCAAGTTCGTCACAACGGATGACTCACAAACCTGTGCTTTTTTTTTCTCCCCACTCATAACTGCAATCTCCAGGTCTAGATTGGGTGAGTCACGTAGAGAGAAATAGTGCCTTGGTGCCTTTGGTTGACAGTTTTAGTTTTTCCTGTCTGAATGCTGCATCTACTACCGGCTACTGGTTTATAAAATGCAGCTGCATTAACGGCTGTGTTTTCCCCCCGCCACATGCATGATGAAGCTGGCTTTGGGTTTTCTAACCTCCAATTTTATGTTGAGGAGACTGCAGTTCTCTGCCGGTTGTATTATGAACAGTCGCACCCAGTTTTAAGTTGTCCTTTTTTATCTCTAGCCAACTGCATTTCAGGAAAGTGTGAATGTACTAATTGGATAACTTTTTTTTACTGGACCGAGAAATTCCGGCCGAACGAATCAAAATTGATGCATGAACAAAAACATAATTAAGTCTTGCTATGAGTCATAAGTTGACAGTCATTTCACATTTCTCCTGCATTGGTTCCATAATTTTTTTTAAGTGTTCTAGAGCTATGGGGCTGTAGAACACACGGGACCTTGAGGCAATGCATGATTTTTTTTACTGTTTGGTGTTGCTGGAGGCAAACATGTTTAATGGGAGGTTTCGCGTGAAAAATGTAATGTTTATTTTTTTTGCCTGCACTCTTCATACACAGGATGCATGTTTTTCCTGTTGCGGCCTGTTCGGTGTTTTATTATTATTATTATTTTAATATGGATGTTTTTTTTCAGTTATTAATGACTTGCACCTTATCGAAGAGATGTATGCACGCAGTATGGGGGGCGAAGCTCATGCAGGCGTAACATTTTCTCTGTTTTCAGACACGTCTCTAGTCTTCCACAGAAACTGCAACCCACTTTGCAATGACCAGCCTCCCTTCCCAGCTTCCTCCTCCTCCCTGGCTTTGAGGCGCTCCAAGGTCACAGGTGTCAAGAGTATAGTTGTACATACTAACCATTTCTTCTTCTTCTTCTTCTTCGTGTCCTGTAAAGAAAAGTAACTCTTGAGGGATTCACTTCCCCTCCTGCCACATACCATGCAGCACTGCGGGCAACCTGCTCTTACTCTTCAAATCTTACCCCCCCCTCCCCTCCCCTGCCATTCTCTCTTTCGCCTTGCATCACAGCAAGTTGTGGTTACCATGCGCTTACACAGCTGCTTTCATTTTGTACATAGTTAAATAAAGCAAAGACACCGGGTGTATGCATCGCCATCATTTTCTGTCTTGAAGTGTTTTGTCGTTGAGTTGTGCCCACAATAAATGTCCTCGCTATGGCCAAGAGGAATTTTTAGGCCAAGCGAGCAGGAATGCCCCATGCTGCTGCCATCGGTTCGCCACCTCCACCACTCCTTCACAAGGTCAGCAATGCTGTTTTGTCACGTTGTAGTTGTAGCATTGTACGGACATTTGTGTACGAGAATGGTGCATGTTTAGCTATTGTCATTGCTGAGTGCCGCATCATCAATGCTGGTGTCGTTGGCCATATCCACAATGATGAAAATTGCTGTAAAATATGTGCGTCCTTCTGCAGCAAAAGGTGAGCCGCTGTTCCATACTAAGCATTCACTTGGAGTGCCGTATGTATTGAGCTGTTTGGTAAACGTTTGTCAATTGTGTAATTGTGAGATGGATATCTAAAGATGTCAGGCTCAAGAGTATTCATTCGCAAGGATTACGAAAACTGCTGCAGTGTGTTAAATGTACAACAGTGCATCAGTGTAGTGTGTCGTCCTCGGCGAAGATGTGAAGTTGTTTCAGAACCCTCGGTTAATATCTTCGTCAATTTTGTGCGTGGGGCGGGGCGGTTAGAGCTGTATGGAAGGTGTTATACTACTGACACCCTTCCTTTCCGGGGCGCACCCAAGTATATACGGAACAGTTCGTCACGTATATGTGACAATGTCACATAGGACAATATCCTGCGTGACAATATGTCGTGAGAGGTGTCGCTTCTGCATAGCGTGGTTCTCGCGTCGCGTGTGAAACATTCTGTAAGCGTGCTTCATCATTGTAATGTTCTGGCAAATAACTGAAGGCTGCAACTTATGGTAAGCGAAGATGTCCTGCAGCAGGGACGTGTCCAGAAGGGGGCATGCCATGGCATGTGCACCCTTTCTGCGCTGATCCTTCTTGTGTACCTGGATACCCGGTTATAAAACTGCATACACAAACATCCACCTTTCAATCCAACCCCAGCCGGAAAAAAAAAAATTCTGCACCCCTGTATTTGAGTACTCAACACCCTAGAATGTGTCCAGCATACAAGGGCGGTATGCCTCCATTGTAATCTCATGGAGTCATATAATTACGTCGCTAAGGTGCGCCTCAGCCATGGTGACGAAGACAGAAAAAAAAAAAAAAACGTGCATGAACACTATAATAGTGCTGAATGTGCCGGATGATGTCACGTGAAGTGGGCGGTCGGCTTATGCAGATATCATCTTTAATATCTTAAGTGACGTCACTAAGCTAGCTGCACGCCCTTGATCCGACCTGGGGTCCGGGCTGACAAATGTGGTCGAGTGTCATTTTTTACTCTGTATCCCATGGGAGAAAAATTCAAGGGGGGGGGGGAGGGGTGCCACCCCCTGGCTTGGTCGGCTGCGGGCCGCACCCACATGGGGAAGGGCAGGGCGAGCCTCGCCGCCAAGTTGTGGGCCCTCTGGATAGCCCGATGTTTGACGTCGTAGTCCGAGCTCGTGAGCGCCGATCCTTGAGGGGAATCGGCACCTCAGGACCTCGGTAAACTTCATTCACTGACTGTTGGTCATTAAATAAATTTTTACTGTTTAAAGGGACACTAAAGGAAAATAAATGAAGGAGTTGTTGTCACCATTGCTTGGTGACGGCTACCCCTTTCCACATAGTTGTTAGGGTAAAAAATAAAAAAATAATATATGTGTACATGTATTAGTAAATTACTCTTTCAGGACACCAGAAACGCCACGCTTTCTGCGAAAAGACTGCGAGAAAACGTGCCAAATGAAAATTCGGGTGGCGACGCCACCTTAAAGTTTCCACACCAGTCGCCATGACGTCATAGATCTTGATGGCGTCAAGAGAGGGGTGGAGGGCCCGTGATGGCGTCTACTAAGGCCTATGTAGTTCAAAATCGGAACAAATGTGCATTATTGTCTTCTAGGGGAGCCAGAGACCTAACATACTAAGTTACGGAAAATTCGTTTGAGTCCATGTAGACAAAATACGAAAAAAACACTACAATCCGTGACGTCATCGTCGGAAATTTCGGCGGGAAATTTAAAAGTAAGACTTCGGACATGGATTTTCTCATCTATTAATGAAGATATTTTGGTGAAATAACGACAACAGAGCTTAAAGTATAATCTATCAGTCTAAGATAATTTTTTAGTGTCCCTTTAAGACTGCTCCATAGTGTCATGTATATATATATATATAGTATATGCACTCAGTTTCGAGAGGGGACTTGCTTCAGGGTTAAAGGGACACTAAAGAGCAAAACGATTTTTCTCGCATTAGTAAAGTAGTCTTCCACGATACCAAAAACACCACGCTTGCTGCGAGAAAACGCGCAAAAAGAAAGTACAGGTGGCGACGCCACCTTGGAATTCCCGCACCATTTGCCGTGACGTCACATTTTTGACGGCGCCTGCTTGGGCCTACGTAGTTCCTAATCGGTTAAATCGAAGTACATTGCCCTCTGAGGGGACCAGAGACTTGACATAACGAGTTTGTGGAAATTTCGTCGAGCCAGTGGCGCCAAAATACGTTAAATGCTCTTTGAAATCTCTTACGTCACGAATTACAAAGTTCGGCGCGAAATTTAAAAATTAAACTTTGGACTTGGTTTTCTCCTCTAATAAACCTATGGTGGTGAAATAAACTACACAAGAGTTCTCCGAGCAATCTAAACCAATTCATTGTTTCTCTTATAGTGTCCCTTTAAACTGTCTGGTTGCAGCTGAGGTCAAACGGGTTCCTCCAGCGAGTGAATGTCCCATCTCTTGCTCAGAGTACGACGACCTCGATGCCTGTGGTAAACTGGGTAAACGACCACATGCTACCACATGCTTAGTCGACAACTCCGTCCCTTCCATAGCATTCGCCTGACCTACAAAACCCGCGGGCAAGGAGGTTATTTTCTAACCTCCTTGCCCGCGGGTGCGTGTGTGGAAATTGTACGAGGCAGAACATGTGACTACGATTAAACTTGATCAGCTACTCTGCAGCGAGAACTCTCTCTTACGCATAGGCGTGCGCGTTCCCCTTCAGGGAGGGCAAAGGCGAACGAAGGTTCATCACAGCACCTCCCCCCCCCTTCTGTTAAGTCAATGTATGAGGCAGACCTTGCGCCTCCCCCCCCCCCCCCCTCCCTCTTATGTGACTCAGGCTAGACGCAACCCCCTCTTAGGTTAGATGAGATCAGGAAGTTTGCGGCAAAGCCGCCTAACTTCTCTTGGAATCCTGTCTGTTACTTTAATGACCAGTGACCCACTCTGCTCTCTTCTTGTCCCTTATCATTTTCCTTTCCATCGCTGAGTCGTCCTCAGTACTGATAAATACTTTTCGTAAAAGACCCGTTCTGAGTTCACGGGCCACGCGCTAAAACATTTTGCGCTAGTGTCTGTGAGCTCACGAAAAAGTTTGCACGTGACGTTTGCACACATTCGTTGTCCGTGCCAGAGTCCTTCAAAAAGCATTAAATTACTATGACCGTCAGCCATTGCTGGTACCTCTTGCGCAGCGCTCACTGTGTTTGTCATTCATTCCTACGCATGTACACCTTAAAGGGACACTAAAGAGAAACAGTAAATCAGGGTAGACTGATAAATTATATTATGAAAACTCCGCTGTCGTTAATTTCACCATCTTTCTTTTTTTTAATAGAAGAGAAAATCAAGGCCAAAGTGCCATTTTTAATTTTGGCGCCAAAATTATCCCCACATGACGTCATGGATTTCAAGGTGGGTTTTTTTTTTCGTATTTTGGCGACATTGGCTCAAGCAAATTTCCTGAAACTTGGCGTGTCAAGTATCTTGCCCCCTCAGAGGACAATGTATTTCATTTTTACCGATTAGGAATTGCGTAGGTGCTAGTAGGCGCATGCAAAATCTATGACGTCACGGCGATTGGTGCGAGAACTCGAAGCCAGCCACCAGCGTTTTCTTTTTGCGCGTCTCCTGGCGGCAAGCGCGGTGATATTGGTATTGTGAAAGAGTCATTTAATCCCCTATTCCCCTGTCTTGCCCGAACGAAAACTGCCGGAGCAGTTTTACATAAAGTTTATTTAAGCTTACAGTAACAGCTGTGCGGTGGCTAAAGTTAGAGACCCCGAATTTTGCGTTTCGTACACGGATGTGCTTTGGCACTGACGATGGGTCGTTATAAAGGGAAAGTGGGCGAAAAACGGCGTGAGCGCTTAATCTATACTTGCCGCGCGTCGGTACCGCCCAAACAACCACAGATATCCCTCAGGAATCCAATATAATATATCCGTTTCGGCTGTAATGGATATCCAATGGAGATACGTAAATCTCCGCCGGAGTTCTATCGGAGGTCCGACAGATGTTGAAAAAAAAAACATTTTTTGCAGATTCACCGGATATCCAGAACGGGATCCTGTCGTGGACATTGCGCTCACAGATTGAAACACGGCAGACATATTTAAGGGGTCATGAACCACTTTTCCAAGTAATGATCTAATGACCTCAGTATCGGAGTTTACTGCCTCCCGAATCGATTGCCGCAAAAAATTTCTCGAATCCGTCAAGAACGAGCGAAGTTACGGGGGGTTTGGCGCACGCTCTCAGCGCGTCGTGAAACGCGATCGCTCTCCCGCTGTGATTCGCGTGCGCGAGTGTGGCTACCGTGTAAAGTTAGCAGATTGAGGAGTGCGGCGCTGACAAGTAGCGGCACCCCGTGGCAAGAAGCGCATCTGATCTGAGCGCCGCTCTTGATTTATGTCGGCTATCAGCCAATGAGGATGCTATGTCTTTTGCGACGCGGAGAAGCAGATACGCGACGTCAACCGGCAGGCGCTCCGCCCACCGACGAGAGTGAGAATCGGCCTCTGTTTGAAAAGAGGGCGCTTGAGAAGTAGAGACCGTAAAAGATTTTAGGCAAATGCCTATTTTGTTCCTTGCGCTCCTATCGCGTCATTTTGATATATGAGCATGAATTAGAGGTTAAGAAGGGCTTTTATAGCGTTTTTATAGTGCCTATAAATGCCTATTTTTGGCGTTCGTGTCTAAATGCTTATAAGTGCCTATAAACGCCTAATTTCAGAATTGGCGCTTATACGAACGCTATTTAGCCTCAAGTATCGCTCCCGGGTGCTTTTTGAGACCGTTATTCACGTTACCGCATAAGATTGACTGCTGGGCACTAAGGGGTTCAACCTAGTCCTCTAGTTGAACCAACCAACAACCGCTAGCAGCAGTGAAGCGGGACACGCCGGCGAGCATTCGCCGCCGCGCTGACATGGCCCGAGCGGTTGGCCAATGCGAAACCGCGGAGAGCCATCAGCGGAAAGGAGAGTGAAGAGCAAAAAAAGAAAAAAAATGTGATGTGCACGCAGCTTTTGTTTTGCTCCAAGTTTACTGTTTATGTTGTTCACTGCAGTAGCGTAGCCAGAAATCTTTTTCAGGGGGAGGGGAAGACGGGACGGTGAGACAACCATACTTTATATATGTTCGTGCATGCGTTTGTGTTTGTGCGTGTATATGCACACACGCAAAATTGAAAAGTTTCGGGAGAGGGGAGGTTGAACCCCCTCCCCCCACCAGTGGTTCACTGCCAGGGCAGAAATTGGCTCTACGCAATTCGACCCGGCCAATAGGATGAATCCCTCCCTTCTGGTCTTTTAGCAATCTGGCTGTCGGCTCCTGCTCTGCATTTCTCAGTCATGCCGGAAAGACACTCCGGAGTGTGTTGACTCGACAGTGGACACTTAACTCACTCTGCAGAACACGGGAGTGCGAACCGTGTGGGACAAAGCACGCTATGTTAAAAATGTTGGCGCCTTTGTGCCATCTTACGCAATAACATTTTTTTGTTTTCCTGTCATAGAGGGCGCGCATGTCTTCGTTTGAAATTCTTTGCAATCATGTGAAAATTTATTGTTCCTATATTTACGATTTTGGAAGCCCCCCCTCGCACCAGCGAAGACTCCAAACATCTCTGCTCTCTGTACAGTCGCCATTTGTCCAGCGACTCGTGATGACCTCCCCCCCTCCCCCCCTTTTTTTTTCTCCTTTCTTTCCTTTTTTTTTTTTTTTTTTCTCTCTCTTTCTTGCCTTCCGGTGACGGGCTAGCAGACGCACGCGCGTAAGGGTCTTTCCTTTCTGTCTAGCCTCGCACGTCACCGGAGGGCTCACATTGTTGTGCAAATAAAAATTATTATTATTATTATTATTATTATTATTATTATTATTATTATTATTATTATTATTATTATTATTATTATTATTATTATTATTATTATTATTATTATTATTATTGAAGCATTCTTTTGCCTGCCTATTTCTGGCGCTTAAAGCTAGCTTTTTAGTGCCTAAAAATCCGGCCTCTACTGAGAAAACAGCAACTTCGCGTTCTGCTTGCAGCCTTTACGCGGAGCGCACGACTGCAATATGTGGCTGAGCAGTTCATAGCCGTGTCAGCTTTCCGCAGGATGTGTTTTTTCAACAAGCCCAAGGGGTGCTCCCCTTTAACACGAGCACAAAGCAACACTCAAATAAGGAAGAGACACGTACACAGGAAGGGCGTCTACGTGTCCGTTCCTTACTCGAGCATTTATTTGCATTTGTTCAGATGCCCACGTTATCACCAACTAGCCCAAAGGTATGCGTCAGAATAACGACTGGTATGCACAATTGCTCGAGGTAAAGGGGTGGTGCCATCATATTTCGAGGCTATATAACAAGCCTGTTGTGGGTTTCCTCTGTATGCAAGGACACTCCACACGAAGGGTCGGACACAGCAAACGTTTAGAATATATTTTAATTCACTTCCAAAGTGTACCTAAATGCCCATTCTCCCGATCGAAACCCATCGCTAGCGCGCCAACTCTGACGTAGATCTATTGGAGGGGCAACGAAAGTTGTAGAGACGTCACACCAGATCTTCTGTAGTGACGTGAGTGACCTCCGCCACCTCCGCAACGTACGTACTGGCTGTAGTGAACTAGAATATATTCTAGTTCACTATAGTACTAGAATATATTCTAGTTCACTATAGTACCGCCAAAGCATCGGTTGCTACATCACTCGCCGAGTTTCGAGCGCTTCCTGGGTAGTGCGTCACAGCCTTGTGTGGTCACGTGACCAAGCCCCCTATACTTCTACGTCACTGCCCAACCTCGGCGCCCAGAAACCAAGACAGAAAGTTGTCCACATCAAAAGGCGATATTCAATTATTTAGCGAGAATACATGAATCTTGGTGCGTGCATCATGCTTCCTGGAGCTATATGAAACGCTTACAGCGAAGAACGCGCAAGCCACAAATTTGGTGGCACCACCCCTTTAAGTGCGTTATGTTGCTACAAATGCAGCCGCCAAAAGTAATATTGCCTCTGATATGAGGGTTAAAGTTGAATTTACACCAATACGACACGAACTGGAGATTTCCGTTTTGCTTCAGTTAAAACCAAAGCCTCTTAACATTCAAAGGTTGTGAAAAAAAGGAACGCTAGGTGCATGTATAGGCGTGTGCACAAGGAGGGCAAGGGGAGGCGCCCCCCCCCCCTTATTCACCTAAGAGGGGAGGCGCAAAGTCTGTGCCATACATTCATACTTTGACATAATAGGGCGCAGGGTGCTGCGATGAACCCATGCTTCCCCTCCCCCCTTGAAGGGGAACCCTGCGCAGCATGGTGTTAAGACAGCTGATAAAGTATGTTCTTCCAAATAGCACTGAGTACTCTAGAGATCTTAATTCAACTATACAAATTAAATTTTGTATCCTAATTATAGACCAGAAAAGCACAGGCATTGTGTGTAAATGCAAGGCAGTGACATTTTCATAGGTCTTGAGTAATGTTGCGCACGGTTTTTAAATGAAGTAGAAGGCCAGCAGAAGTATAGTAGTTCTTATTTCAGTCATTTGGGCTGCCAGTTACACAACTAAACTGTTTACTGGCAATTAGTTCATATAATAGAACAATCAAGCGAAAAAGTCAATATTATGTTTCGATCAGTAGGGGGTACACATGAAAATATTTGATTGTACGTGGTACCTCAATGATGTTTCTGGGTTCTCAACCTAGTAAATAATTTCCTGGTTATGACCTGTGACGATGCGCATTGCCATGTGTAAGAAAGCTGCTGTTTCAGTTTATGTAATACATGTCATTTGTGGACTCCTTCATAAAGGCATAAATGAATATCCTTTGAAGATCCATAATCGATTATAACTCGTATGTACGTCACAACTCCAAACATGGATATCAACTGTGGTATCTCTAATGTACATCTACTGAATGTCCCATACTGGCACTGGACATTGGGTTATTGCATGGAAACTAGGCGGATATCCGCAGTTGCTTGGGCGGTTCAGATGATGGGATAGCTGTGCCAAGTGAAACCTGTTGCAGTTAGGCAATTATTTGCGCCAAGACGGCCGTTTCTGCGACCTTTTCGGGCGAAAAAGAACACGGCAGCAGGCGCTCGAGATGCGTTATTGCGGCTGACGAAGTGCGTATATGGTCATGAGCATAGGCGTGCGCAGGGTTCCCCTTCAGGGGGAAGGTTCGTGGCAGCGCCCCCCCTCCCAATTATATCAATGTATGGCGCTGACATTGCGCCCCCCCCCCGCCTCCCTATTATGTCACTTTGCGCCCCCCCCCCCCCTCATAAGGGGTATTCAGACGGGGGAGGAATGCTCGGGGGAGACGGGGGGGGTTGCGTATCACGTGACCGCGACGTCACGGATTAGCGAGTGGGCGTGACCCCCCCGCGCCTCCTCGGAGGAGACGGGGACGTTTTCCCCGAAAGGACAAACGATCCCCCTGCGGTGGGGGATGTGGCGGAATTTCGGTCTCTTGTTTGGCCACATTGTTGCACTTTCTCCTGCAGAGAGCGGCAGTGGGTGTCCAGTCTGCAGCTGGATGGTCGTCTGCAGCTCGTCAAACGGGTGGTGCAAGCCACCAGAGTAGTCTAGTAACACTGGTCTCCCCCTCCGTTTGCCTCGTCCGTGTGAGTGGGGGGCATTTGTGGAGACTTCTCCTCGCGAGTTGACGTCACTAGGCTCCGCCTTTACCCCCCGAGCATTTCTCCCCCGTCTGAATACCCCTATAGGTGAATAGAGGGGGTGGCCGCCCGCCCGCCTTCCCCCCCACGCCCTGTGCGCACGCCTATGGTCATGAGAGCTGCTAGCAGTCGGGCGACTGCTAGCAGCTCTCATGTACGGGGTATATATCCTACCGGGCTCAGTCCATGGTTAACGTCCCTGCCTTTATTACAGCAGAGCTTTTACGCTCGAGGTTGTCCGTGTGTCGTAGATGCAAAATTATCATCATGATGAATCGCCACGCGCTCTCTTCATTGTCGTCTTCTGCTTCGCTCTCAGAACGCGTGCGCCCGTTTCTCCATCGTGGGATGCAATAACTCTGATCGGCGAGAGAACGAGTACATAAGAGAGAGAAAGAAAGAGAGAGAGAAAAAATGAAACATAAATCAAGAGAGAAATTCCGGGCGAAAAAAATCTTGGCGAGAGCAAGCATAGCCATGTATAGTATAGTACAGCAAGGGGTGGGAAATCGCGGACAACTTTTCTTGGCAATGAAGAAAAGGCTCAGGGGGGAGGAGCTACGGCACATGTACTGCTCCGCCAAGTAGTCCGGTTCGGCGCGCGTTTCGAATTTAGTTTTGGTTTGTGAACCTTCCGTATCTCCTGTGACGGCCGTTTCATTATTCGAGCGGCGGGTTAGCGAAATTCGTCACAAGCTCCTTCGGCGAGTCGTCGGAAAAGCTGGAGGGTGACGAGAGCTCACCTGAAGACGACGCCGCCATTTTGGCTGTGAGGGGCACGTAAAAGGTGCGACGTTTTCACACGCGCAAAAACGCGAAATGAAACTGCATACAGTAAAACAAATATAAATATCACCTTGGTGCGTGCTGACCCTCTTTTCAAACAGCGTCCCGCAGAGAATAAAGTAATGTTGTTTTTCAATATCACGCAGAAAACACAGACACAATTGTGGTACTGTATTCTTCAGCGGTGGCACACGCGTAGTTCGGCTCTGTAGCCTTCCCATCATTGCCAAGAAAAGTTGTAGCTGCCCACCAGCTCTGCTGTGACCCAGCCTTGCGCGACTTAGTGCAAGCTGCGCTAATTTTTTTTTCTTTTATCCCCCTTTTCCTCCTCCTCCTCCAAGTGACTCGCGAGTGCTCTGGAGTTAGACGAAATAACTGAAGCCATATCTAACCGCGTATGGCATCTCTGAATGCAGGTAACTACTTGTTGCGCAAACGACATTATTAAGGCGAAGGCCTTAGAGGTTTCATCAAGCGCAAAAAGTGACCGTCGGCGTAAACATGAATGGTTGAAAAAAGAATCAAACACAACCAATAAACAACCGGCGCGCCTCGTGGCTCCATGAGTCATGCGTTACTAAAGCGTTACGAAGTGAAGAAAGAAGTGATTGGGACTAATTAAGAAGTAATTAAGAGCAATTAAACAGTACAAGAAGCGATTGAAGGTAATCAATAAGTAATTGGCAGTGTTTAAAGCGTAATAGGGAGTAACTGAAAAATTGCATCGAAAGAGTACGTTATACTATAGTGCAGGCGTGATGGGTTTCGTTGTCAAGTCGTCTTAGCATGCAATAAGGGACACTGCAGACTTTATTTGATACTCAAGTTGCATGTGATTTGAAGCAGACCTTTTCATTCGTAAAGAGCTAACAATTCAATAGAATTAAGGCGTTTATACACTTGCGCTCGGAGAAGTTATAGGGACAGACAACCAAATTTTTTTTGGTACCCGTTTTCTCTAGCGCAACGGAAAGCTGACCGGTCAGTGTATAGTCACGGAATGGCAACGCGGAAAATGGTTTGAAACATTTATATTCTAAATGTTTCGATCTGTGGCGACTATGAAGTCGTATGCACATAAAACGTACTGCAAACAGGGAGATGAGCGCGAGAACAGTCCGTGTTCGAGAGCGGTTTCGTGCGTGCACTTCGCACATGCGCCGCGGCTCCACAAGTTCCACTGCGGTAGTTGCACGCCGCTTCTCAGCGTGCAACTCCTTTTACCTCTAGAGTTACTGTATGCTCACTACAGCGACGGGAACATATACAGTAACTCTATTTATCTCGTAAGCAGCACGAAATAAGGCAGGGGTGGATAATAATATACATGTTTTAATTCTGAGCACTAATTATGGTGCGCCTGAAAGCATCAGACTACGTAGAGCAAAATTAACGACTCCATAATCCAGCTTCAAGGCTCTTATTCCTCTAGGCTGCGCGGCATACCGTTTTTGGGGGGGACTTTTAAATGCGATTTAAAATTAATCATCACTTCGCGAAAAGGACGCACGCTCGAATATGTCACGGTCTTTTCATTTCAGCCAGTATCTAATCACACGTTCTGTCCAGTTGTCGGTTCATTTAACTTAAAGGATATGATGGAGACATAAACAACATCATCATTAGACGCCTACCTTTTGTTTTCCTATAGCGCTAAGTAGATATGAAGATGAAATCTGCAGAGTAACCAGAGGACGCACGGGGGCCTTATACCTTAACGTTTTAGTAGCAGTGCATCTGTACATCTGGTACCATTGAAAAAGTCATGCGGGAGCTTATACCTTCCTTTCTGTAATGGAGCTCGTGTTGCTTATTTCCAATGTGTTCTTGACATAGCATAAATTACGGTGATTTTTTTTTTTTACCTTGTGTTCTAAACGCAACACTTTTGTTCTTAGCCGCCGCTTAGCGCTTGGTCTTCCATATTAAGGTATGGTGGTGGTGGTGGTGGTGAAACTTTATTACCGAAAATGGTCCTGAAGGACACCCGAATGTTCTTCAAGGTGTAGCAGGCACCTCCCACGTCGGGAGGCAAAGGCGGATGCACGCAAGCCTTCACCAATGGGCGCGCCCTCCAGACCGACGTCATAAGCTGGACGGCCAGTGACTCCGCCTTCGGAGAACATTGCGGAGTGCACGAGCGGGACTCTTTCTTTAGTCGCGCAAGCGATCGGCTGCTTCGCTTCGGAGCTTAGCGGGCCTTCTGGACAGCCCAGAGTTGGTCTTGTAGCTCACTACTCTTAAGAGCGTCGCCTTACTTGTTATTGCCCTCCACGGAGGAGGAAGCTGCGTCGCGCATCCCCAAAACATGTGTCCCAAGTTCCCATGTTCACCACACTTTGCACAACTGAATGATCCGTTGTAGTCCGGGTCGATTCGGCTCATACGCCAAGGATTGGGGTACGAGTTTGTCTATAGCAAGCGGAGAGTGACTGACTGCGCCCTATTAAGTCCCTTGTTTGGAAGTGAGAATTCTCTGCATCCTGAATAAAAGTGCTTGGTAAGCTCATTATATGTTTTAGGTTGATCTTTAAGGGCCCTAGGAGGAGACGAAGGGGTCCGCAGGGGAGCACGGGTGGCAAGTCTCGTGCGGCCGTATGAGCGTATTCGTTAAGGTTCCGCTGTCCTCCTTCGAAATCACCCATATGGGCTGGGAACCAGACTGCAGAGTGGATACTGATGGATCTACCCTCGAGTAACTTGGAAACCCTGGGATCTACCACTCCCCTAGCAAAGGCGCGAGTGGCTGCCCTAGAATCACCGTTGGTTGCCGAGCGCTGCGGATCTAGCAGAGCGAGTGCAATGACCCTTAGCAGCCTCGGCAAGAAGAGCCTTCGCGCGAGCGAGCCTTCTGCCTTGGTTAAAGACGATTGTGGCTCGTCCCTTTCCCAGGATCTTATAAGGGTGTGCAATTCTTTAAATGGCCCCATTCTGTCTGAACAGGCAGTATATACATCTCGAAGTACCTCTCTGCCGCAGCAGGGTACATAGTACTCTAAATCAGGGGTCGGCAACCTTTTGAGGCGGAGGGCCGAGTTGCATGAAGGCGACACGGCAGGTGGCCGCACGGCCAATCAGTCGGGGGAGGGGGGGGGGGGTTGCAGGCAAAGAGAGAAAAATTAGGCGAAGTGTAATTGTCAAAAATGTAAAAATTCAACCAACAGCGAAGCTGGTGACCTTCCCTTCGTTAGGCCAACGCATTTCTATGTTTTGCAAGTCTTTCAGATACGTTGTATCACTGCTCTTTACGCAGCAAATGGGATTTCTCTGTGGTTCACTTGACATCACACAGCACGCGAACTAATGTCTTCCGAGAAATGAGGCGCAGACTACGTCGCATGTTGTGATATAACTTTCTTGTTACACGTACGTTCAGAACAGTATACTGTGTCAGTTTAACGCCGCTTTATGTTTAGTTACTTTGTACACTCCTATACACATGTTTACAAAGAAGCCTTCGCTTAAGATGCTCCGATATGTTGTATCACTGCTCTTTATTAAACGCCCTTTGTTTAGCTTTGAGGTAGTGGTATAGCCACCACCTTTTATAACCACAAGGTATCACGTGAAGGTGTTTTTAGTGCAAGTTATGTGTAGTGGGATTTACCCAATTTCTGTGCAACATACGCGTTTATGATGATGATAGTTTTCTGATAGGCGGCACAGATTTCTGTGGCACATACCCGTTTGTTGGGCTAACTGTTGCCTGCATTTTCAGTGGGCGAGTGGCGAGTAGTGGGATTTACCCACTGTCTGTGGCGCATACTCGTTTACGATGCCCACAAGCGTTACCACGTATCCTGGACATGAAAGGCTCGACCAAAAACAGCTTCGCTGTTAAAAACGGGAAGAGAGATCATGTTTATTTTCTGCACGCATGTCACAAAGGGCTAAATGCTTCGAAGCATTTAGTATTTTTGAAGCATTTCAATGAAGCGTCAATACATCCGGCCGACATGAAAGTGATTAATTACTATGGCGGTTTAACGATAGGAATAGCCTATATATAGGTTGCCTGGAGAAGCAAACATCGGGCTAGCTCGAAAAGAAGCTTTGTGAAAAGCGTTTTGTAGCACGTGTGGGCATATATCGCGTGTGCATGAGGGAGGACGGGGGGGGGGGGCGCCCCCCCTTTAATCATATAAGGGGCGCGCCAATTCTGCCCGATACCTTCACTCAGTATGATATTCACGTCAATTTTTAATGCTCAGGGTTGCGGATACGTATGTTTTTTTTTACGATAATGGACCATGGGCCGATGATGTTGTATTCAAAGAACTGTTTACTTCGCACCTTTACCCCGGAAAGCCGGGGGCCAATGGCAGGCCTTTGCGAGAAGCCTGCCATCGCTGCATTTTCATTTTTGCATCCACCATTGGAGCTCGTTTTCTTTCGGACTCGACCAATGGCAGGCGGGGGGGGGGGGGGGGGTATGCTGCAGTGAGCTTAATTGGCACCCCCTAATGGAGAACGCTGCGCACGCCTATGCGTGTGGGTACCAGAGCAGGCCACGTGTTTAGTACGCCCAGCTTTAATGTCGGCAATGTTCCCCATGGTACTTCAGGTAGCTAACTGTCACCGCGTAAGGCTTCACTCCTGAGATAACCGTCCAGATAACGGCGGAATTGGAAAATGAAGGAAGCGCGATAAGGAGCCACAGTTTTCTTGTCCTATCTTCACGGCATCTCGGAATAACCGTGTTTTTTTTTCTCGCCCTCTCAGAATAGACGTCGTTTTCCGCCGTATACGACAGACAGAGAAGAGACTCCGACAATATACATACACTGTAGGGCAAAATGCTTCTCGCGCACTTAACAAGATAGAATGAATGTAGTCGAGGTTTTGACGAAAAATTTCCTGGCGATGGAAGGCCATTGCAGAAAAGCGTACTCGCCAAATAAAAGAGAAAAAAATATTTATTTGGGCTCCCGTGCGGATGCTTCGATCAGAAACGATCGCATAGCGACAGCAGTGTTTCAAGAAATGTGTCCGAAAATCCCCAAAATTAAGGGAAATTGAATATTAGCTCGCTGCCTTAGTTCTTGTGCATTTTTTTTATTTTTTAGACCCTTTCTCTTTTTTCCTTCCTTACCTTTCTGTCCCCCCTTACCCATTGCCCAGTGCAGGGTTGCAAACCTTATAATTTTCTTCTGGCTAACCTCCCTGCCTTTCACTCAACTTTTCTCTCTCTCTCTCTCTAGCGACAGAGAGAGGAGAAGAAAGAGGAAGGAAAGGCAGGAAGGTTAACCAGACGCGCGTCCGGTTTGCTATCCTACGCTGGGGGATGGGGATTAAGGGAGAGAAAGAAGGGAGATAGAAAGAAGGGAGCATACAAAAAAGTAACAATACACGCGAGCCTAAAGAACACAGCTGCGTTCCATGGTACTGGACTCAGGATCTCGGGCATATACGTTCCGCTTTAGAGAGTCGTGTCATGGTGCCTACTGAAGGCTCGCAAGTACTGGACACAGAACATCCAGTACTTGTTGTACGGACTGAGCATAGGGGGATTTCAGCTTGCCGACGAACACGCGAAGTGTGTCCAACAATGACTGAAGCACGATGATGGTTGGTTTGTCTTCTTCAGGCAACTGCTCAGTCGGAGATTCAGTGCGCACTGTTGCCGATGTGCAGTGTGAATCTGCATGTCGCTGCGACTTCGGCAACGTAGGCCAAGCTGCATCAGTTGTGTCCATGCCTTCCTTGCTGTTCTGCTTTGCACCGGCCGTCGACGATCTCTGTGACTGTGGCTTCGGCAATGGAGGCCAAGTGGAATCTCCAGGAACTGCGCGTTTTACTGCAGTTCGGTTTCGTGCGGCGCGAAGGGTCCGGATGACAAGGGAGTTGGTGAAGCAGGGCGTTCAAGGGGCGCTGCAGATGCACAAGCATTGGTTTTCTTGGATGCACGTCGGCGCCGATTTCGCCGATTTCGCCGCTTTCTGACTGTTTCGGCAGCCTCGCGATGCGATGTATGGTTCCTTGCCATCTGTTTCAGTACAGCGATTTCTCTTTTCATTTTTGGGCACTGTTTTGAGGAAGCTTCGTGAGGTCCATTACAATTCGAACACTTGAGAACATTGACTGTACAAGTGTCCGCAGAATGGGTTTCAGCGCAGCGAGAACATACTCGCTCATTTTCGCATACGCCTCTCACGTGACCTAGCTTCATGCAGTTGTGACATTGTAGTGGCTTCGGCACAAACGGTCTCACAGGGTGTCGGAAGTGACCCACTTTAACGTACGAAGGTAGAGAGTTGCCTTGAAAATCTATTTTCACGCAGCGTGAGGTACCCAACGGGTAACCTTAGCGATAACGCTAGCTTCATTAGCTGGCTTGACAAGGGCAGACAAGTCGGAGCTGGGTAATGGTAGCGTCAACGTCGTAGATGACGCGGCGACGACGTTGGAGCCCACAGGGATGTAGGAGCGGACGTTGATTCCATCCAGCTCTGTGACGTTGCGTAGTGCGTTGAGAGCGGCAGCATGGGAAACATCAATCGCCATGACATTCTTACGCGGGTTCACTCTGATGTCGATGATTTCATCTGGCACCAGTCCCTCGAGCAGCGCCGAAACAGATTGCCTGTTGAGGCGCTTCATGTTGCCGTTGGGGACAGCAGGAAGAAGATGATGGTGTTGGCCTCGGGCCTTCGCGGCGCTTCTTCATTTGGTACGTTCGGGTACGAAGATGGCCTGGTGTTGCGCCTCTTCGCCTTTCGGCTTGATACAAGTTCGAAGTCGTCATCAGATGACCCCTCACCTGTCAGTGAGTGGACATCCTCGCTGTCATAGTCGCAGTAAGGGCCCGTCCGCTTCCTGGACGCGGCCGCCGCTGACGCGCAGGACTTGGCAGGTATCCAACTGGTCCGCGTTTCATCGCCGATGAGCACAGTAGAGTAGCCTTCACGGGGTGCACATATTATTGCGCAAAAAAGGCAAGAGCTACTCGAACAGCGTTCCGCTAAGCAGACACTTCGTCGTCGTTCCTCTAGTGCCTATTGGTGTCCCTAGTCATTTTCTAGCGACAGACATCTTAAAATGACTAGGGACACCAATAGGGGCTGGATGGATGGATGCTATGAGCGTCCCCTTTAAAACGGGGCGGTGACATGTCTGCCACCAGGCTCGAAGAAAAAAAAAAAAAAAAGAAGCTTCCTTGTTTCATGTTGGCCTAATACCTTATCTACATTGATTAAATCTATGTTATTATACCAAAAAATATAAATTCACGGTCCTTCTCTCTGCCCCTTAAGGCAGAATGACCTTATTTTTCCCCCATTATTTATTTTTGTTCTTTATCTCTACTTTTCTGCCACCATACTCTAACCGTCTCTTACTTATTTCTATCGCGGACGTGTTCAGCTTTCCATTGTTGTCCCTAAAACCCAAGGCTTCATGTAGACTCGTGCCCACACGTATACCTGGGTGAATATCGCCACATTCAATCAGTACATGTTCCATCGTTTCCTTAGTTCCCCCGCAGCATGTACATGTTCTTCTTCGTTACTAAATCTCGCTTTATAACTACGCGTTCTAAGGCAGCCCGACCTTGCTTCAAACAGTAAAGCGCTTCCCCTTGAATTATCATAAAACCTTTCCCTCCTTATTTCGTTTTTTTCCTTTCGGTAGTTACTCAGAGCCGGCTTCTTTTCCATCGCTGTCATCCAATAAGTCCTCTCCGCCTCTCTGACCTTCCGCTTAATGCTCCTTGTTGCCATATCGCCCGCACTGCCAGCCGTATATTTACTGGTGAGCCTCCTAGTTCTTTTTCTCCACTGCGTGTCAACGCTTTTTCTATACAAATACCTGAAAACCTTCTCTGCCCATCTACTCTCCTTCATTTTCCTCAGCCTCTCTTCGAATCTCATTTTGCTCTGCGCTTCCCTCACTTCAAAGCCTGTCCATCCCATATCACCCTTTACCGCCTCATTTGTCGTCTTCCCGTGAGCGCCCAACGCGAGGCGGCCCACCATCCCTTTGATTTACATCCAATTCCTGATTGCAACCTCTGACTCATGCACACCACTGAGTTCCCAAATGTAAGCCCCGGGAACCATCACACCCTTCCACAGCCCTCGAAGCACCTCGTACCTATTGTATCCCCATAAAGCTCTGTGCTTCATAATTGCAGCATTCCTCTTTCCCTTTGCTACCGATGCTTTCTCTTGTACCTCCATATTCTATCCCCCTCATTTTACCCATTACTCCGAGGTACTTGTACTCGCTTACCCTCGGTATTTTTGCCCTGTATTAATACCGTATGGTCTCCGTGATCATTGAATACCATCAATCCACATTTTGTTGCACTAAATCCTAGTCCTAGAGCCTCACACTCCCTTCCGCATATCTATCTGCCAGTCGCTGTATACATCTTGACTGTCCGCAATAAGACAATATCATCAGCATACAATAGACCTGGAAAGCTTCTGCTCGACCATCGACTCCGACCTGTTGTGTGACAAATTAAATCCAATGTGCTACCTTCTAGCGCTTTTTCCATCCTCGCCATGTACAGCATGAATAACAGCGGGGACAAAGGGCATCCCTGTCTCAGCCCCTTGCTAAATTTCACCGCTGTCCTTGCTACGTATTCCTTCCCATTCTATACAAACTGTATTTCCTCGGTATATTCCCTCAAAAGCTGTACACAGTCGTCACCTATGCCCACTTCCTTCAATATATCCCACAAATTTCCTGATTAACGTTGTCATACGCCCCGGTGATATCTAGATAAGCTACGTATAAGGGCCTGTTTTCTATTTTAGAATATTTCTATACACTGGGTAAGAACAAACAGATTATCGTCTAACCGCCTGTCGATTCGAAATCCATTCTGAAGTTCTCCCAAAATATCATTTTGTTCTACCCACGCTTCTATTTTTAATTTTACTGCCTGCATCGCCAACCTGTATAGCACCGATGTAATTGTTAGCGGTCTATACGAGCGAATGTTATCCTTTTCTCCCTTGCCTTTATAGATTAAGTCATTCTACTTTTCTCCAACTGTCTGGTATTTCCCTCTCCTGTAAGCACTTTTCTACGGCTTTCAGCAGTGCTTCTTTAGTGTTATGTCCGAGTTCGTTAATGAGGCTGACGGGAACCCCATCTAAGCCCGGAGTAGTGCGCTTAGGAATTTTCCTTCGGCCTTCTTCCAATTGAAATTCTCTAGTACTACATCTTCGTCGGTTGCACTCCTTTGCGTACTTTTACTCACCGGGGAATCCCCTGGGGGACCTTTTTAAACGTATCGGCTGTTATCTTTCGGATGTAACCTAGCGCTTCATATCCTTCCAATTTATTTCCTCCTTCATCTACCTATGTTGTTGCATTGTGACAGACTTCCTACCCAGCGCTTTTAGGTGGCTCCAAAATATCCTAGGCGCGGCCTTCTTCTTTTCGCGAATCTCTGTCATCCAGCGTTCACTTTCACCTTTAATTTTTGCCTCGACTAATTTCTGCACAATGGATTTTTGCTCTAAATATATTTCCCATATTGGTTGACTTCGTCCTGTGGCCGCTTCTCCTTTTTTGCCTGTCTGTGCTCCCGTGATGCCTGACGTCGCATATCGATCGCTTCCCGGATTTCTTTGTTCCACCAACTTTTTGGCTTTTTCTTTCCTTTCCAACAAATAGTTTTCTTCTCTATTTCCATTTCTTTCGTGATTACATGTAGCAGCTCACTATACTTCCAGTCTTTGCCTGGTAGTTCGTCTACTTTTTCCTCGACTCTTGCGCCTTGAAATGTACTCTTGAAATGTACAGCGCCATCTGTCGACGATCCCATAAGCTCGATCCGCCATGTTTTGTTGGGCGCGAAAACGAAACCAGTCGCATATCGCAGCCTTTCAAGGGCTAACTGCTGGTTTTTTATCTTCGTTCGGCAATGACTTCCCAATGCTTCGTGCGCTGTTCAGGCAATGAGGGAGCCCTGACGATGCCGGGAACAAGGTAACACTAATCTTAATCGAATTTATCAGTTACCTGAACGAAGAAAAAGAACGTGCTGAGGCAAACTTGTTTCGCCAACAAGATCGGCACTAAGCCTTGGTTCGGAAAGGACCGGCGCGCCCAAAAGCGCTCTTTAACCTCAGTTCTTACTTCACCGTGCAATTTATTTGCTCGCCTGCAACATAAGCTAGACTTGCAGAATAATATTACGATATAAGCATTTTAAAAGAGACGGCCGACGTCGCACACGCGCGAGAGAGCATGATTGATCAACATTAGCTTGTCGGCGTTGCAGATCGACGAAAGCAACGACTTACGTATATAAAAGTGTGTAAGCAGTTCCACCGACGCTGCTTCGCGTGTCCGTCGAAAATCAGTGCCGCCATACGAAACTCGATCGGCGCAAGGATCCCGACAGGAATCTCTTTGCAAGCTTCGCAAGGCAGTGTGCGCCGAAGTATACATATATATAGTACGCATGCCGCGTCTCGCTTTACACCCCGTTATCCCTCCACATATATTTTTATTTTTTTCATTCAGCGTGCGCTGCGAACAAGGAGCTGAGAGTTACGGAGCCGTACAGTAGATAGACCTGTTTGTTCGGTAAATGTGGTTGATCATCGCACTCATTTTTCCGCTGATCGCGGGCTCTCGTATGCTATCCGCAAACGCGCACGGTGATATGCAACGCCGCCATGGGATGCGAAAGCAAAGAGCGCAGTATTTTAAGAAGATATGTCAGTGAACGCAGAAGAGCGTCCGAGAAAACCAGAATGGCAATACTAAATGCGCGCGATAGATTGCGACCACAAGGCATTATAAACAACCAATGTGCAGTAAAAGAGCATTGCGTGCCGCTCTCTTTGTATACAGTTGAAAACGCGCGCGATCAGTATTTTTGTTTGTTCGGGATCGGATCCCGGCCGCGGCGGCTGCATTTTCGATGGAGGCGAAAATGTCTGAGGCCCGTGTACTTAGATTTAGGTGCACGTTAAAGAACCCCAGGTGGTCGAAATTTCCGGAGCCCTCCACTACGGCGTCTCTCATAATCATATCGTGGTTTTGGGACGTTAAACCCCAGATATTATTATTAGTATTTTTGTTTGGTGTGCGGCGCACAGTTCATGCACATGTCCATGCTTTATTTCGGAAAAACTACAACACACGCTACTGTGAAGGGTGTAGCTGTGGCGAAAGAAATGAGCCCATGAAAGCAGCACAGGTCTGCACACGTCGCGCAGAAACAACGTGGTGTTGATATCTGACGAGTGTTTATGATGCGTGTATATAATCGTAGTGGGAGATACAATGGATATGTATTGCCGTGCAAGGTTATCTTAGAATTTTGACAGTCACGTCTCCTCTGCAACGAACACTTTTCTTGAAGGCCTACCTCAGATAGGAAGAGCACGCCACCATGGCTTTCCGACGCGGTGCCCCTCTTGTAGCTGCCGTACGGATGAGTTTTGTAGCGTTAGCTACACTTGCCTAGCCGTAGCCGATTTCGCGTGGTGGGTCATGAGCCGTGCTGCGCATGCGCGAGGATCAGTGATGTCACACAGCTGGGTCACCGGAGCTGGCATCTCACGCGCTCTCCGACCCCGCCGCGCGCGGCTCGCCGCTGCTGGTCTGCGCGTTCGGGAGGAGAGGCGTCGTAGGCGCGGCAGACACGCTGGGGCCGGTGCGCACGCAGACTCCGCCACCGCCGCGCGCGGCTCGCCGCTGTTGGTCTGCGCCATTCGAGAGGAGTGACGTCGTAGCCATAGACGCAGTGGCGCCGGCGCGCGCGCAGCTATTCGCCTTCGCTGTGCAGTCGCCGTCTGACACTGCGCTGAGACCTCTTGATAGCGCATCTGACTGGCTTTTACAGGTGGGTAACGCCATGGAGAAGGAGAGCGCAAATGCTGTTCGACGGCGCAGAAGAGCCGAGAAGCTTATCTCATCGGATCCCGAAGTAGTTGCCTGGCAATTAGCGGTTCAACGTACGAAGAATGAACAGAAGAAGGCTAATAATCCTAGACAATCTGGAAAGCTAAGAATAATCAGCTGAACCTTTGCTAACGCTACGTATATCCTGGCATAGCCGAGCTAAGCCACTGCAAATTTTTTAAATGCGCAGAACTCCGTTATTTTGTTCTCGTCGATTTGTGGCGGCAAAGTAAGGTCCGCTGCCCGTTCGGCGCTGGATGACGAATGAAACGGCCGCATTTTCTTGGTCCGAAAGCTCCGCCGACGACTGCGGCTCTGCCTCTCCGTGGCCTCTCCTTATGGAGCCGCTATAGCAGACGATTCCGCGACTGCGCCCAACAAAAAATGGCGGACGCGCCCAGTATTGCCGGAGCACCAAGCATTATGAATATCCCCCTATTGCGGTAACAATTAATTAAATTAAGTTAATTGCTTTTTATTAGCTTAATTTCTTGAAACACCTTGTATATGCACATGACAGAAAGTTTTTGGGTGGGTAGAATAAAGGAATGGATTGGAAGATATCCTTTTTGTTTATGGCTTGCACAGTAGACAGTATGTGCAGTGATTCTATACAATAGGAGACGTGATGACAAGTCTTTTCTCTTTGGCTATGGTGATTATGGGATCCACTTAATATGACTGCCTGTTTTGGGGCGAAGCTCCTCTTAGTCTAACCTTGTCATGCGTCAGGCGTCAGGCGTAACCGGCAGTATCTCCCGAACAGTATAATAGATGGCGCTGTCTCATAGAAGTACATACAAACTGCAGTTGAGTGATGATATTCTAGATGGCGCTGTACACAATCTGTGTCGTCATCACCATTTCCCATCTCATTTCCTAGATGGCGTTGGTCCAATAGAAGTGTGTGCAATAGTGCGCTTGTGTGAATCGCCACTAGATGGCATGTAATATATATAATATATATATATATATATATATAATATATCTATATATATTAATGTGTATATATATATATATATATATATAGTGTGTGTGTATATAATATATATAGTGTGTGTGTGTGTGTGTGTGTGTGTGTGTGTGTGTGTGTGTGTGTGTGTGTGTGTGTGTGTGTGTGTGATGTACTGGGCTATCGCTTTGATTACGCTAGGCGAAACCACTGAAGATTTCACGGTGTAACCATGATTGCTTCAGGAGCTTCGCCCAAGCTCTTCATCATTCACCCGTGGATACGCTGTGATTTTTTTTCGCTATGTTCGGCCAGAACACTCGCGGCGCATTACCTTTGGCCACGTCATTCGGGTGCTGCTTGAGATAAAAAGTTACACATAATCTCCCCCTACGGGCAACCATGGTGAGATGCGAAAGCATCGCGGGGGGGGGGGGGGTGCGCATCGAGGTTCCGTTTCTCTTATGTGACTTATGAGACGGTGGTTGTCAAGGCGTTTGAATTACCGCTTGCTGACGCTGACGTTTACGTTCGGCTTCCCGAGCCTTCTTCTGCTCTGCGGCGGTGGCGCTGCCGCTGCAACTAGCGCCGACGTTGACGTTGTTCATGGCGTTTCGCACACCATTGCACAGAGAGAGAATGACTAAAGCACAGCGAACGCGCGCTTTCGCAGCCTCGCAGCTTGGAGATTCGCTTGCCGGCGTTGCCGTTTACGTTCAGCTTCGCGAGCGTCCATAGCGCCGTTGCGAAGGAAAGTGCAACGGGAGGGAGCGCGCGCCGCATTATATACAAGCGCAAAGCTGTGGCTTAGAGAGAGAAACGGGAGAGGAGAAACGAAGCGGAGGCAGCGCTCACGCCACCTCCTCCCACCTCCTCGCGCTCGCGAGGAGAGGGGGAGGGGGGAGAGTTGGCGCATGCGTAGTATAGGTGCAGACGCCGCAGAACGGACACTGCCCCGAGCATAAGATGCTTCCGCATCTAAAAAGAACGTATTGCAGGTAAAGCTTTAGGGTAAACAAACGTTGAACATGGAAGTTTTACTCCCGGTACTCGTTTACTGCTTCGAGGTATTTCGCATGTTTATGTTCAAACTTGTAACCCTAAAATTTTCCATGACTTGCAAGACATCAAAGAATTAAGGCTTTCGTGCTTGCGCGCACGGCGGCCGAGTGTTCACAAGCCGTGTGGTGCCGCGGCTATGATACTGTTGTCCGCAAAGTAGTGATGCAGAACTATCGATGGTACTATCGATACTATCGATAGCTGAGTCACTATCGAACTATCGATGGTGAAAAATACTATCGATAGCGCTATCGATAGTAGAAAATTTGATGGTACTATCGATAGTATAAAATCAATCACACGCCGACTCACTGCAGAATAAACTTAGTTCCCCGCGCGCGTGGTACATAGTGGGGGCGGAGGCAGGCTGAAGGGCAAGAAAGTTGACATGCGTGGGTTTCACCAGAGTGCTTTGCTGACACATGATCATAATGTCAAACGTTCGCTGTAGCGGAAAGGAAGCCTTGACATGTGGTAGAACTGCGCGGCTTCAAATTGATATTGCCGCTTTATGATTTGAAAATAAAAAATCGCAAGAAAAATAATTGTAAGGTGTAACTCGTTGCTTTGGATACGAATTTATGCTGGATATATTCCACCATTCACTGCAGAAATATTAATTTCTCTGCCAAAAAATTGCTCATAAATTAAGCGAAGCTGGTAGTAGGCTATCACAAATATTTTGGCAATAGGCCGGCCAGCAACCGCATCATTATTCACACCACTATCGATAGTATTGTCACGTAATTGTGACGGTGAAGAATGCTGCAGCAAGACTTGGAAATACGCGTAGCTCTTTATTTGGGCGAATTGTGCCCAGAAAATCAAAACTCAAAATACAAGCGATAATGCTGCGAGCTGACGCGGCAGGAGCAGTCGTCAGCCGTTGAGTATCTGATCATCGGTAGAACGCCCGTCGTCCTTTATACATCAATCATCAAACCTTCCAGCGTTATCGCTGGTGCTCGCGTAACTCCGAATAAACTTGACTATTCGCATCCGGCGCGTAATTCAACAGAATGATCTCAAACAATTGTGAAGCTTCTCAAACATTACGGCGCGGTCTGCGTCAAACGTTGTAACAGTCTTTT
>NC_051180.1:74635593-74666917 GCF_013339695.2 Rhipicephalus sanguineus | reverse complement strand
CTTGTAATGGGTTGGAAGCTTTAAACGGCTCACCAGTTACGTAATTCGCATTATGTGACGCCCGGTCGCTATTTCACTCTCCCACTATGCAATATAACATACGTTGACGTGAGAAAGAGAGACAGAGAGAAGGGGGAAGAACTTTATTGAGACCCTGAGGAAATGGATGATGGGCTCATGGGATTCCTTGGCAACCAATGCAAGTGCACTTGCGAGGAACCCACTACGCTATAACTCATCATAATTTCTGTGAAGTAGGGAAACAGCCACTATGCCATTTTTCGTCATTCAAAGGAGAGCCGTGGTACCCGCTAAAAACATGTAAGCCATTATGCGCCTTCTTGGTGCTGTGCCTGATGTCGATGAAGAATTATGGAAGAGTTAGTTAGTTAAATCGGTTTTTATGGCGCAAAAGCAGCTAAGGCTATGTTGCGCCAGTCTCGAGGTATTTATTAATCGGCAGTGATATGATGCAGTTTTATAGCTTACTTAAAAAGTCACCTTCTTTAAGAAAGTTTAGCACGTCTGACAACGGTACTAGAGGATGATCTCCTAGAAGCAGAGTTGGATGTAGAGGTATGTGTTGTTTGTATAATTTGCTGAAATATTTTTGTCTCTGCGTTTCAACGTCGGGGCATGCGATTAGGATGTGTGTGAGTGTTAACGGTTGTTGGCATTTTTCACATGTTGGTTGTTCTTCTTTTGTGAGTAGAAAGTTGTGTGTCAGGTGTGTGTGGCCAATACGGAGTCTGCATAAAATGACCTCAACAAAGCGTTCTTGATGACGACAGGTCTTCCATTCTCCAAGTACAGGCTTAACTAGATGGAGCTTGTTGTTTGTGTATGAGTCCCACTGTTGCTGCCATTTTCCTAACAGTGCTCGACGAATTGTTGTTTGGCTGTCTTTCAGCGGGATTTTTATTTTTGTAAGTGCTTTGTGTACTGCGAGAGAGGCGTATTCATCTGCTTTTTCGTTGCCCGGTATACCAACATGGCTTGGCACCCAGCAGAAACGGATAGAAACTTCTTCGCTATTTAAAAACACCATGTTTAAAATGTCGCCAAGTAATGGCTCACACTCGGACTTAACATGCAGGGCTTTCAGTGCACTTAACGAATCGGTGTATATGATTGCTTTCTTGTATTTACCAGCGATGATTTTCCGGACTGCTTCATATAAGCCGTAAACTTCAGCAGTGAAAATGGAAATACACTGAGGTACTCTCACACTTAGGGCACTTTCCCCAGCCACGATCCCAATACCCACATGGTTTTTTGTTTTCGAGCCATCTGTGTAATATTCGGCGTAATCCCTATATTTATCCTGAAGAGCACGAAATTCTTGGATTAGGTGTTCTGATGGTGTGTCTCTTTTCTTTAGATGGCTTAATGACAGATCGCAGAGCTGTGTCAAGTCGAACCATGGCGGTAGTCTTGGTGGTTTTTTCGCGACATTTAGTGCCTCTTCAGGGATGGCATACCTGCGACAACACTCTTCGAAACGTAGGATAAGTGGCTTAATTGAGTCTGGTTTGTTTAGGTAGTGTAGGCGTGACTTGCACTTTGTGGCAATGTCGTAGCAGATGTGTTGAGGGGATGACCTTATTCTTAAAACATAGGACATGGTTAGTAATGTTCGTCGATCACACAAAGAAGGCTCGTTGCAGTCTACGTACAGACTTTGCACGGGCGATGTTCTGTAAGCGCCATTAGATAAACGCAGACCAAGATTGTGCACAGGGTCTAGACGACTTATGTATGAATCTCGTGCTGAGCCATAAACAACGCAACCGTAATCTAAGATGCTACGCACAACGGAACGGTAAATACGCAGCAGACATAGACGATCGGAGCCCCAGTGCTTATGGGATAATACTTTGAGGAGGTTGAGTGCTTTGTTTGCCTTGGTTTTCAGTGTGTTTATGTGTGCCAGAAAGTTAAGTTTTCGGTCAAATGTAATTCCTAGAAATTTATATTCTTGTTTTACCTGCATTTCGATGTTGTTTAGTTTGAGAACTGGGTCAGGGAATACTCCTCTTTTTTGTGTAAAGAGGCCAGCGGTAGTTTTTTGTGTCGAAAAGCGAAAACCATTTTGGTCGGCCCATTTCGTAAGCTTATTGATTGTCATTTGAAGCTGTCTCTCACAGGATGAAAGACTGGAGGCACGACAGGCGATTTGAAGATCGTCGACGTATACGGAGTGCATTATTGTGGGTGGTATGGCCTTGTTGATTGAATTCATTTTCACTATGAAAAGAGTGGTGCTGAGGATACAACCTTGCGGTACACCATTTTCCTGGGCGAATGTTCGTGATAACACTGTGCCCAAACGTACTTGGAATGTTCGATTTGTCAAGAAATCGGCCAGGCAATTAAGCATTTTCCCACGAATTCCCAAACTTGCGAGGTCAAGTAAGATTCCGTGTCTCCACATTGTATCATAAGCCTTTTCTAAATCGAAAAAAACCGCCATACAGTGCTGCTTATACAGAAATGCCTCTCGTATGTGATGTTCCAGTCGGACAAGGTGGTCAGTGGTCGAGCAATCCTTCCTGTACCCACACTGATGCATGTCTATTAAGTTTCTGGAGTAGAGTATGAATGTCAGTCTGATATTTATGATGCTTTCATATGTTTTTGCCAGGCAGCTTGTTAGGGCAATCGGTCTGTAGCTGCTGGGAGATGTGGGGGATTTTCCAGATTTTAGAAATGGCACGACTATTGCATTTTTCCACTGTTCTGGCATTATTCCAGATTCCCAAATTCTATTGAAGAATTTCAAAAGGGCCTCTGTCGATGCCGGAGATAGGTGTGCCAACATTGCATAGTGAATACGATCAGGGCCTACTGCCGTTTGTTTACCATTAAGGAGGACACTGTTTAATTCCTGTAATGTTATTGGGCAATTATAAGCTTCGTTTGAGTTATCTGTAATTGGCAGTCTCTGTTTCTCCGCAGTCTGTTTGTATTTCAGAAACGTGTCGGAGTAATTCGCTGAGCTAGAAACGTTGTAAAAGTGTACACCTAGAATGTCTGCTTGTTCTTGTAATGTTGTTTGTGTGCCCGGGCTCGTAAGTATGGGTATAGTGTACGGTGAGTAGTCTCCCCTGAACTTTCTTACCTTGTCCCACAATATTTTGGATGTGACTGAACTATTGATCCCAGATATATAGTTTTGCCAGGATGATTTCTCTGCCTGCCTACGGATGTATCACGCCTTGGCTTTGGCCTGTTTAAAACTTACGAGGTTTGTGTAAGTAGGGTACCTTCTCAGGACACCCCAGGCCCTATTCTGAAGTTTCTTTGCATCGGTACATTCCGGAGTCCACCAGGTCTTTAACTTCTTCCGTACTTTATTTGAGGATTGGGGTATGGATTTTTCAGCGGCTGCAACAAGAATTGCGGTGAACTTGTCATTTATCTCATTGATATTAAGGTTTGATGAGAAGACCTGTTCCAGATTCGCATTTTCTTTGAACCGAGGCCAGTCCGCGCGTTGTACTAGCCAGCGACGTGGTTTAGTAGGAATGGTGGGTAAGTTTGATGTTAGGTTGATGATCGCAGGTAAATGATCGCTTCCATAAGAGGTGTCAAGAACTTCCCAGTTAAAATCGGTAAAAAGAGACGGTGAACACAACGCTAAATCCAGGCAACTGAATTTTTGAGAGCTGGGTGAACAATAGGTCGGTGAGCTTGTGTTTAAAAGACAAATGTTGTTTGATAGAATAAAATCTTCAATGATTTGCCCCCCTCTTGTCTGTTTTTTCGCTGCCCCATAGAGTACAATGAGCATTAAAATCTCCGACTAAAACGAAAGGCTTTGGCAGTTGTGCTGTGAGGCCGTGCAGTTCGAGGGCAGTGATATGTTGATGAGGAGGAACATACAGTGAACAGATGGAGATGGTTTTGTGCGCTAAAACAGTGACAGCCACGCCTCCAGAGAGGTGTTTAATTTAATGTATCGGGTAGGGGTGCCGCCTTGTACAACTATGGCGACTCCTCCCGATAGGCGGCTAGAGTGTTCGCGGTCTTTCCGGACAACAGTGAATCCTTTAAGGAAGTGGGTGTTTTTCGCACCTAGATTTGTTTCTTGTAAACATATAGCGACTGGTGAAAACTTGTTGATGATGTCCTTGATGTGACCCAAATTGTGTATCAGCCCTCTACAGTTCCAGTGCACAATAAAAACCATGATAGAATAAAATTAAGCAAATATACACGTATAGATTGTTCGGTTGATTAAACGAATGATGGGTGACATTATATACAAATTCAACAGGTGGTGTTGCCCTAAGTTACAGAGCCCTTTCCGGGCCCTGTAATGCGGGCTTTCTCTTTTTTCGCACGCTCCAAAGAGCTGCGCCGTTCCTTTGGCGTCTGAGACGCCGGGGGAGTGTTAGTTGTATCCATCACCTCTTCCGAGGTGGTGGGTAGTGCCCGCTCAGCAGGCACGTTCGTGGCAGCTTCTGGCCTAACTGCGCTTGCAGTGGCCTGGGGTCCGGCACGCTCGCGAGTCTGCTGGCCCTCTTTGGGAGGTGGCGGAGCAGCACAGGCTACTCCAGCCGGGGGCGCTGTTGGAGCGACCGCAGTCACACTCCGTGCGACTTTTGCGGGCGCCGGAAGACGTGGCGCGGCGCCCCGGCGCGTCACATCGGCGAAGGAAGGACTTGACTGATCATGGAGTGAGAACCGTTTACGTGCCTCTTGGAAGGACAGATTGAATTTGACTTTGAGCTCTAGGATTTGTTTTTCTTTTTTCCACGAGGGGCACGATCGCGAGTAGGCAGGATGGTCTCCTTCACAGTTTGCACAACGGGGTGCTGAAGAGCAAGTTTCCGATGAGTGCTCGTTGGAAGAACATTTTGCGCAAGTAGCTCGTCCTCTGCAGCTTTGCGATCCATGTCCAAAGCGCTGGCATTTGAAACACGGGGATTTGGTCCGTAGGGCCTGACACGGAGCTTACAGTAACCGGTTTCGATGGATTCAGGTAGTTCGCTTGTTCCGAAGGTGATAATTATGTGTTTCGTTGGGATTTCTTTGTCGTCTCGCCGTATTACTATTCTTTGGACCTTGACTACGTTCTGGTCCTGCCAGCCTTCCAATAATTCACTTTCAGAGAGTTCGAGAAGGTCATCGTCAGAGATGACCCCGCGCACTGTATTCATGGACCTGTGTGGGCCTACTGAAACTGGGACGTCCCCAAATGCTACTAGCTTGGATAGGTTGTCATATTGAAGCTTATCGCGAACTTCCAGAAGGAGGTCGCCGCTTCCCATCTTAGTTACATTATAGCCTGGGCCTATTGCTTCCGTCAGAGTTTTCGACACTAGAAAGGGTGAGATTGCTCGGACTGTCTTGTTTTCTTTCTGGCTATGCACAACATGGTACTTGGGGAAGGACTGCTTTGGTTTGGATAGTGTGAAAGATTCTTCGGTGCGCCACCTTTTCAGGCGGCGATTAGGTAGTGCGGGAAAAAAGTTGGCCATACGGATAGTGCAAAGTTCGGCGGCGATGGTGGCCACCCACCACCGAGCCCAACAAGGGGACGCTACAAGGTAGTAACTTGAGGTCGCCAGCCATGCATCGCCGCTATAACCATATATAACCTCCCGAGGTAGGGTAACTACACAAGGTTAACCCTTGCCGCCAGGAAGATCGGAAATAAATACAAGGGAGGAGTAGACAGGAAAGATATAAAGTGAGAGGGAAAGACGAAGATGAGGGGAGAGAGAGACAGGAAGAGGCGACTGCCGATTTCGCCTGGGTGGGCCAGCCCAGGGGTGCCGCCTACGTGAAGCCGGGGCCAAAGGGATGTGTTGCCTCTGTCGGGGGGCCTTAAAGGTCCAATCACCCGGCGTCGGCTCAATCCCCAGGATCCCCTTTTCCCCGGACACGGCAAAGCCACGCACGGCTAGGCGTGGGAGGAGGTCGAAACCCCCCCGTTAGCTCGGGTCCGTGGTGTCGCTACACACCAAACGCCTGCTTGCGCAGACGCCCCTGCGGGGGAATTATGGAAGAGCCCTTTGTTGTGGGTTGGAAGCATCCAACAGCCCACTCGTTGCGCAATTCGCATTGTGTGACACCTGGTTACAGAATTCGCGCTGTGTGGTGCGTGGTTGTTATTTCACTCTTCTACCACTCTAAATTACATATGTTAATGTGGTTCCCTCTGGAAATGAAGCCTGTATAGCGTCTTCTTGCAAGGCAGTTCCAAGCACCGGCATGGCTCTGAGGTACAACACTGGGCTCCCACGCAGAGGGCCCAGGTTCGAACCCCGTTCCATCCTGAAAATTTTTTCTTATTTCGTTTTTTTTTTCTTATTTCGAGCGATAGTGGTTACGGACACCGGCGGCGGCGGCGGACACCTACGGCGCCAAAAAAAACGCCAGGCCTGCGCTGAAACCGCAGCACAGTCACAGCGAAAGCTGGAAGAGCGGCGTTTCTACAGTCCGTTGTATCCGCTCTTGGGGCTACTAATACAAGTACACTAGCATGGTACCCACTACGCCATAAATCACAATTTTTTTGAAGTTGGGAAGCTACTACTAAGCCATTATTCGTCATTCTGCGGAGAAGCGAGTAATGGGTTGGAAGCTTTGAACGGCCCACCAGTTATGTAATTTGCATTGGGTGACGCCCGGTCACTATTTCCCTCTCCCGCCATGCTGTAAATATACGTTGACGTGAGATAGTGGGGGGGGCGAAGAACTTTATTGAGACCCCGAGGAAAGCCATGCTGTATAACATACGTTGACGTGGTAGAGAGGGGGGGCGAAGAACTTTATTGAGACCCCGAGGAAATGGATCATGCGCTTATGGGCTTCCTTGGCAACTAATACAAGTGCACTTGCGAGGAACCCACTACGCTATAAATCATTGCAATTTTTGAGAAGCAAGGAAGCAGGCACTATGCCATTTTTCGTCATTCTACGGAAAACCGTGGTACCTGCTAAACGCATGTAAGGCATTATGCACACTTTGTTGATGCTGTGCCTGATGACGATGAAGAGTAATGGCGGAGCTCTTTGTAATGGGTTGGAAGCATTCAACAACCTACTCGTTGCGCAATTCGGATTGTGTGACGCCTGTTAGAGAATTCGCGTTGTACGACGCTTGGTGCTTATTTTACTCTTCTAGCACGCTATATTGCATATGCTAATGTGGTTCCTTCCCGACATGAAGCCTGTATAGGACCCTTTTCGCAAAGCAGTCTCAAGCACCAGCATGGCTCAGAGGTTGAATACTGGGCTCCCGCGCAGAGGGCCCAGGTTCGAACCTCATTCCATCCTGGAATTTTTTTCTTATTTCGTTTTTTTTCTTATTTCGAGCGATACTGGTTACGGACACCGGCGGCGGACAACTACGGCACCAAAAACGGCCGGTGAAATGATCTCATAACAGCTTTCGCTGTAAAACGGCCGTTGAAATGATCTCATAACAGCTTTCGCTGTAAAACTGATTCACAATGTCGCATTGAACCTGTCAGTGTCCTTTGGAGAGACCTAGCCTTTGGAGAATGAGCTAGAAGTAGGCTTCGGTTTGCCTACTCTGCTGCTATTATTTACTGAAGAAACAGGCTCTTAAGCTAATACTGTTTTATAAGTATAATATCGGTGTTTCACAAAGCAGTGCTAATCGCGATTAAACCCGACAGAGATCAAATTTCTCACCGGTGATTGGCTCCCTGCTGCAGCTTGCATAAGAGAGCCAATCACGATCGAGAAATTCGATCCGGATCAGGCCCAATCGCGATCAAAAGTGACCGTGTGACACCGGCATAAGCTTTATGTATGACACAGCGAACTGCATGTACGCAGGCGCAGAATGACAGTGAGTTGAGTGGTAAGTGTTGAGAAAGTCGCAGGGTAGTACACCAAGCTAACGAATGTCGAAAGCGTCAAGTATACGAAACCGTGCATAGGAAGCATTAGGTTATATAGACTATCCTTATGTATATGGCTCTGAAGAAATACAGCACTGATGCCTAAAAGATTTCCTTCGCCGAGAATCACTCACGATATAAATGGTGATGCATCAATACACGTATAATGCTTTTACACATATATTGCTCTTATTCTGGCCATCTTGTGCCGAAACATATTTTGACATACCTGAGCTTTACATAATTCTCCCGGTTTCTAGTGAAGAAGCGCCCTGTAGTATCTCATCTCTCATTCGCTGGGTGAAAATTGAGCGACCAGCTTTAAAAAAAAAAAGAAGAAAGAAAAACGAGAAGCGAAAGTAAATGCAAATCGATGCCTCATAAATTAGATGTACATTAGTTATTTTTTCATGATATCCTTAATGCACACATACCAATGATTTCAAAAGCTTCATATTAGTAACTAAGAGCCAAGTGACACGTTTTAAGCTCGCGCACGCCTCGAATATTCTGCGAAGCGTACAGCAGCGAAAGCCGCGTCAGAGAAGGATAGTCAACATGCCTATAACACTGCCGCGGCTAAAAGTGAGAGAGTACACAAAGATTTTGTTCTACAGTTCTCTTACATCAGGCTGTTCCAGAATAATTCAATTTAGGAATAGCCCGCAGCAAAAGAAACACATGTGATCAGAAGAAAGCGTGGCTGTTTACCTTCCCGATATGAAGCATAGGAACTAAGCGGCACATCTCTACTCTGTATTTAGTGTATGTTGGAGGCGTACACGTCGCTGTTAAATATGTCAGTAGCTATAAATAACTGGGCAAGCAAGCACATAAGCATTCAATACAGAAAACATGATGCCCAAATCGCTCGTTCGCTATTACATGCCACAACTATAGCACATGTTCACTAATTGTGTTGGCTAAAAGATATGTGCCGTGTGTTTTGTTGCCTATAATAGGACGACGTTTGTTTGCTTCCCGATTTTTTAGATTTCCTTAACTAAAAAAAAGAACCATGCGTAAAAAGAAATAGAAGAAACAACTAACGGCAAGGAATAATTGTTTATCGGTTTTATTTATACGAGTACCTTAGGGGCCCAAAAAGGGCATCGCATAGGGGGGGATACAAGTGTGAGTAGAAAAGGGGTGTGACCATATACAGGTGAAAATGAACACGGAAACCGCAAAATAATAACATATCTTCAGAGTTATACAAATTTTGTATCATCATTTTCGTCAAGCAATGAACACAGCTGCGTAAGATAAACTGTAATGCATGAAGCACAATCCAGAGGAGGAGAAAAAAGCCCAAAAAACATACACAAGGCAAAGCACAACTGTAATGATGATGTTGCGTTATACAGTTTTAATGTGGAAGATGTGTTTTTACGAAATATGCGGATACGTTTTTACGAAATGCGGATACATTGTTCTGCAGCTGCATGATTTCACTACCACATCACTGGAGAAACTCTTATAGCGTTATTTAAGAGTCAGGATAATTCGTAGTCTTCTTCGACATTCCAATTTCGCCGATTGGTTTACATCCTTCATTAGGTTCATGGGCTGCTGAGTACAAGCAAACCTAAAAATCGGGGCACGGACCTTTCCTGATTAATGGTCATGGCTCCTCGATTTCTTCTGGCCGAAAGACACGACGCATGCGAAAGCAGGACATCCGGCTCGCTCGCTGAAGCTATTGCACAAGGCATCCAGTTAAACCCGCGATTGAGCCTCAATAAAACACTCAGTGCGCATTAGAGCTAATCTCGCTCGAAACGACCAATATCCCACATTCTTGTCCTGGACTCTAAAGCACGTCCTTGCAGCACTTGTAACGTGGCTTTTGCTCGTTGAGAACGAGAAAAAAACGCAGAAGATAAGGCACACGATCCTGCTATGAAGGCTCGTGGAGGACGCCAAGGGCCGCGTTGCCGAGGTAATCGCGCCTGACCGCGGGACGAGAATGTTTTGAAATGCCTAGAAACGGCTTGACGCACTAATTCCTTAAAAGGTTATATGTTGCACAACCACTCTGTCTCACGCAGGGGATAATTAAAGTGCACGCAGACATTCAGTACTGTACGAAGGCAAATAAGTCGTCCCTGTATACAGGGACGACTTATCTGCTGTAGTAAATCAATACTGATGACGTCACTGGAGTAAATGAGATAGCGCAAATAATGGGTTGATAATTGTCGCCGATTATATTTACAGTGAGCGCCCAATTGTTCCAGGTTATCTGTGAGCAAAACAAAGCTGGGAAGTCGGTTTAATGAAGCTGTAGAACGAGAGTGTCTACAGTCTGCATAAAATTCAGAATCTGCATCATTGTAGGCGCAACCAAGCTGTCAAAACTGTTGCACAGGCGACATAATATTCGTTTGGATTCTACAGAGAAACTTTTGTTTTCATAAAACCGCTAACGAAGGGAAATGCTCTGAATTTAAAGTGTGAAAATTTCATAATCCTATGTTCAGATACATATACAACTTGAATAAAACTTAGTGGTCATTTTAAAAACAAGATCATTTGTGAGATATATGTGCCGCCCCTCGGCAAGGAAGGAAGGAAAACACGAGAAAAAGAAAGGCAGGGATATTAACCAGTTTAGCGTAAGAGGTATGCTACCCTTCACAAGAGAAAGGATTGCAGAAGTTTGAAAGAAGAGCAAAAAAAGAGAGAAAGAGAGGGGAACACACACATACACACAATGTCGGCAGAGAGCAAAAAACGCACGTTGGACGTGCTACCACATAGCAGGGTTTATGGGTGCTTAAAAAAATACCGAACAAAGGTATTCAAGTATTTTAAGGTGCAAGACAACTCCGAAGCAAAGCGCTGAAACGGCTTTTGTCGTTCTTGTCGGATTGAGATGTAAACCAATAGTGAACCGGCCAATTTCCGAGATATAAAAAGAAGTCGACAGCCGAATACAAAGAACTATAAAGCGCAAAAAGAAAATCGCGATTTTTTTTTCTAGATAGAAGGTAGAACTAATGTCTGCTTATACGAAGACTACGCGGATTTCATTGTTTTCTTTTTTGAGGTTTATGTTCCCTTAGCAAAATACCCTGCCCACTTTTATCGATGAAGCCGTTACACAAGCTAGGAAGGTGCCCGTTAAGCTGGTTTAAAAAAGAACTTTTCTGCCGTCAAATATTGTGCGGCTTTCTGGGAGTTCAAAAGGGAAAGCCAGTGCACTCATAGTAGTTCAGATGGTAGAGGCCTTCGGGAGTCGCACTCAGCTCTCAACAATTGCATATGACAGCTGGTCTCTAAACAGCCACAGTTCCTACTACTTCCTTTCGCAGAGCAATGTTCTGAGAAAATATGTCACGTCGGTTACAGAATCCATCCTGTCAGCGCCTCAAGCGAAGTGTGGCTGCGGTCTTCGCGGGTGCGTGTCTCCGAAGGCAGCGATGCATTTCAGTGAAGTTACACAAAAAAGAGACAACGCCGTTTCTCCTACACAAATGCAACAGCAATAAAGCTATTTTTCCGTTTAAAGGACAATGCTGTTTACGCTAGGAGCAAGTGGGTTTGCCTAAGTGCGGGAACGAAGGCGTTGAGAAGGGCCTAAGGTAGCGTCTTCAAATTGGAAAGCGACTTATGAGAACACGGGTTGACAAACACTTTTAGCCGATTTACCTGCCCACATTTTGCAGGTGCAATTTGTGCCCCTGATGCCCAGTAAGTTAAACTGATGACGAAAACTGTATGCACCGTATGTGTTGCCGATCACAGAATGGAACTGGGTATGATTGAAGACTGACTTGAGAGTGACGTGAATGGAATCATGCATTACACCCGTGATATCACACGGTTTTGACACATGCAAAGCGGTTGGTAATGCTTCCAAATGGTCTATTAGATGTGACAAATGTGCGCAGTTGGGAGGAAGAACGTTTTCTATGTATAAGACAAACATGTAATTATGATATTCACATGACGACGCTCACAACGTAAGATGCGATACAGAGATGCAAAAAAAAGAAAATCTTCTTTTTGCATGCATAATGCGCTCCCCCCTCCCCTCAGCACCTTTCAACGTAATTCAGGCATTAGCACAAATAATCACATTGACGGCGAAATCAAGGCGAGACACAGCGCTATTTTTTATTTTTACTCCAAAGCGTTCTTTTTGTGGAAGGACACTGGAGAATTCACAGCGCTCGTGCTAACATTTGGGGTACACCATGCAAGATCATCCACACCTTTCGAGACGCAACGTTTGGCATCAGCCTCTGAGGCACTGTTGTCTACACGTCTCACCAACGATAAGAGCTCCTGTTGCGACATGCTTGGCTGTACGGCGAACTTAGGACCATGGCTGAGAACTTTGTTTACGAGGGGGAAGGAAGACGGAAGTGAATCTCTGTGGAACACATCTTGCATGTCTCTGTGCCTTTCTAGACTCTTCATTGCAGTTGTGGGGTCTATCACCCCGTACATGGCGGTTATGGGTGTACAACCTCACGAGTAGACATTGTACGAGCTCTCATATACCTAGCACTATAAACAATCAACTACTTCTGTGACGACACGTTTCACTTTCGTGTTATACCAATTCCTATGACGGAGGGATCAACCAACCATCTGTTTTGTGAGTCGCTTGACCCTCGTAAACCTCTATCGCTATTGTGGAGAACGGTACGAGGTCTGCGCGCAAAACTCATTCAGCGGTCCCCATACAAGGCACTAGCTTTCTCTCTCTCCCAAAAGCAACCAGATGTTGATGTGGCAGAAGAATTTTGTGCCAGATTATCTGGCAACTCACAGCAAAAAACAACCTATTACCCTCGAGCAGCTGTCCCCAACCACGTGATCCGGCCCCGCATGGATTTGCCATTTTCCACCCAAGAACTCAAGGCAGCACTAGTTTTGTGTGAACACGCGTCGGCACCAGGGCCCGACATAATTTATTAGAGAGCCTTGTGTAATTCAGGTGAACGCGCGAGAACTTTTCTCCTGTAGTTGTACAACAAATCCTGGCAAGATGACCCGCTCCCGACAAGCTGGAAGAATAGTCGTTTGGTCCCACTACTGAAGCCGGGCAGGTCACAGTTGGAGCTCTCACCTACCGCCCGATCGCATTGGCCAGTTGTGCAGGCAAAATCATACGCCTGGAGTGATACTTGGAGTGCAACAACACCTACCCAGATGTCATGGCAGGATTTCGACGTGGTTGATCATCGAGTGACAATGTCATCGATCTGGTCACCTACGTTCAACACGATAAAGGCTGTAAGCGTCTATGCGCTGCTTTGTTCCTCGACGTCAAAGGGGCGTATGACAACGTTACGCATGAAGTCGTCCTCACCGCTCTCGAAGAGGCAGGAATAGGCGGTCAGATGTTACGCTGGATACGTAGCTATCTCTCAATGCGATCCTTTTTGTGAGCACCGACGACGGCCAAACATGTCCACATTATAGCTACCGTGGCGTCCCTCAGGGCGGCGTACTTAGTCCTGTGCTGTTCAGTCTTACGCTGATTTCCCTCAAGCACCTGCCAAGCACAGTTAGGCTATCAATGTACACGGATGATATCTGCATTGCGACGTCCTCCTTAACACGCCTACAGTTGAGAGCGAGAATTTCAAGAACAGCCATTCAAACTGCCTTTAGCTCCGTAATAGAGGCTTGGAAATTTCTTCCGAGAAGTCCGCCCTCGTGGCGTTTACGCGCAAGCCTATGAATAACTACAGCATAATAATCAATGGTCAATCTATACCATATATTCGATCACAAAAGTTCCTGGGCGTCATACTTGACACAGACATATCATGCAGCCATCACGCCTCGTACCTAAGAAGTGGTTGATCGGTACCTGTCATCTGTTGAAGTTTTTCGTAGGGAAGACTTGGGGAATGTCCCCAAGAGCTATGCTACAGCTGTGCAGGATACTTTTTCTCGGCTTCTTGCGGTACAGCTTGCCTGCATTAACCAACGCAAGCAAAACAACCCTACGAACGTTGAAAAGTGTTCCGGCCCAGGCACTCTGGATTTTCCTGTAGGCTTGCCTCTTAGTGCATCGACGGTGGCTTCTGTAGCGATCGCCGGAGACCACCTCGTCCAGACATACCCTGACATTGAAACACTCGGAACACATATAAGGCATCTTGTTCGGACTCCTCGCCACCACCTAGCTTCTTTAGCAGCAGACAGACCACGCACGTCTTTTTGCGAAACAGTAACAGCGTATCACGTGTGTTGACCGGCATGCTTTACGCCCGCCGCGAGACCTTCCTCCGCGGTGCCATACTCAGCCCAACACCAGCCTAACAATACCTGGCACCCGGAAAAAAGCAGATATGTCATCACCTGCTCTTAAACAGCTCGCTTTGCTCCTGCTATACGAGAAGTACCTAGACTATACACACATATACACCGACGGCTCCGTTTTGCCGAACAGCTCAAGTGCTGCTGTTGTGATACCGATAAAAGCCACAACAATCCAATTGAAGACCTCCCACCTTACGACATACACGGCAGCAGAGAAGGCAGCGCTTCGTGTCGCATTACATCTCATTAGTGATAAACGGGCACAAAAATCAACTATGTTCATTGACTCCAAGGTGGCACTGCAGTTTCTTCTGTCACCTTTACGCCGCGGCCTGCACGAGCAACAGGTATTCTTTTTTTTTTAATTTCGAAAGTTTGCCCAACGGCATACCGAGGTAAATATATACATGGAGGCCGGTTTCCGCTATATACATCAACAGTGCTCTATGGTAGGGCCCATAGAGCCACAAATCATAGTCCGGTGGTCTCGTCGGATGAAAGCCCACTGTTCTGAGGTAACGCCTTCGTGTTTGGTTCAGGCCAGCGCATGCCCACAACAAGTGCTTGATGGTAGCCGCGGACGCTTCAGTTGTACAGTATGAGCAAGTATCCCGAAATGGCCCATGGAGCTATTGTGACCAGGCAAATTTGACCGACGGAATTGGTATTTGAGTTTGCAGAAGAGACGTACCATTTAATTGAGAAAGGACATAAAATGACTTTTCAGTGGCTTCCAAGCCACCGTGGGGTTATCGGCAATGAACGGGCCGATCAAGGTGGCCGTTCCGCTCATACTGAAGCAATCAAATATTAATTCGGCTCGTCAGAACTGACACTGCACGGAAGCTCCGCGTGCTCGCTCGCCAACGCACCGCGTCGCAGTGGAACGAGCCACACTTCAAGCAGGTGCGATTATATTCCCTATACCCAACTCCTAGATTTTCAATTCATCCAGGGCTTCGCGGAGGTCTCTCTCTGTCCTCTTTCAGACCCCTATTTCTCCACCCCTGTGTACAGGTTATTACTACCAGGTTAACCTTCCTGCCTTTTTCCTTTTCATATATTTCTCTCACTCTTGCTTGCGTGGTCTGGTAGACAGACGTTTCCCGCTGTGGATGGAATTCCTGCTGCCGGCTGACTTCCTCGGAATGCAGGTTTGCAGGGACTGCAACGCTTGCTGCCACAGCACTTCATTTAGGTGTGAAGAATTCGCAAGCATTCCAGCCGCTGTGCTCGCGCTCGGCTCGAATGTGGGATCTGGTTGTGCGCTGCGTCTCGTCTTATGTGACTCTGCGCTACTGCCTGAATCATGTACAAACCATATAGCCCATCACTCTCTAATTTTGACCTTTCAGCATGTGCGCACGCGCATGTACGCACATGTGGGCGAGTTGGCACATGGCGCCACCACCTGCTCAGAATTTCTTACGTAGAAATGGTCTCTGATGTCCAACCGGCTTTTATTTCTGCAAATAGCGCTCGATGTAATTTGGTTTTGCTGTTTATTCATGCAATTATTCTTGTCTTTATGAATACTTCGCAGTTCTTCGCGCTAAATACCAGGTGTATTTGTGTTTTGGAGCTTGTGTACCTGCACCGAATGCGCTACGCCAACGGCCGTTGCTGTGAATGCGTGATCTCTGTGGCCAATTAATTGCTGCATCTCACTGAAACTCGACGTCTACTCAAATATGGTTTCTGTCTCAGCCTACACACGAGGTAGCAAAACAAATGAGAGCCTGCAAGTTTGCAAGATTAGAATATTGCCCGAGCAGCGGTCACTTTACCTCGCTTCTGCAGGAGCCTAGGGGAAGTCGCTACGCGTACCTCAGCCAGCGTTTGGCCCGTCAACTCTACATAATTGTTCGCGCTGGGTCTTCCGCTCCCAAGCTGGCAACACGGTGATGCAATTATCTCCATTGTTTGTGGGCCGCTGCTCCAATGAAAGCTGTCCCAGCGTCTCCATCAGTGACGTCGTGATAATTAGGGGATCCTCGTGGGATCATGACACACAATGTATTTCGCTTCCTATGGAGTGTTTTTCCGATACCGCCAACGGTCTTCATCTCGCTTTCAGACTTCCGGTTTATATCAGGCGTTTTATTTCTTGCTATTTTGTGTGAAAGAGAATATTAATTACACCTACAGTCTTTTCTCATTTAAGAAGTAACGCATGTGTTTTCAGCTTTCGTTGTCAACATTAGAGCGCCCGTTGTAAGTAATAAATTGGCCCCGAGGTGCGAAGTCACACCAGTTATACCGCATAATACACGTCGTGTATTACCGCAAATAAAAGTTTGGTAAAATCACCTTTCGTATGCATCAATATTCCACATCCTCATGCAAATTACTCAGAGATATAGACTGTATTCGAGCAGGACACTCAATTTTACTTATAACAAACCGTTAGCAATTCACATGCAAATAAATGCATTACGACAAAGATATCGAATTACAAGTAATGTATGATGACTGTGAAAGTCATGTAACCTTGCAAAACATTCTGAAGATGACACGAGCTTGGAGACATGGGTCATTCGGCGCAAAATTTCATGGCTATTTCTGGCGACAATCTGGCATGTACACGAAGGAAAAAAATGGTTGCTTATCAACTGCATCGGAAACAGTAATTCTTTTTCTAGAATAGATAAGAAATAAAAAATTGTGGTCACGTGGTAGTCCTCCGCATTCCACAGAATGTCGTCGGAATGATATTTGCCGGAAAAATTATTCTGCGAGTATTGTTTCTCGTGCCAATACCAAATTTGGTTTGAATATAAAGCGACGATGTTTGTTTAAGACATTTGAAGGTCCACAAAATTGGCTCGGTTGTTCCTCTACGAAGTTTGCCAAAGTGCACTGTTTCCATCGCCCTCTTTCCGTGATGTTGCTCTATGTTTGAACGTCTGACTTGGCAAAACTTTACCTATTGAAGAAATATTTTGAGTAAAAGTGTTTTCGGGCACTAAAGTATGTAAACCTTGAAAAAGGTTGCATATTTGAGAAAACATCCGTTTTGATCCACATTAGGACACGATTTATATCATGTGGTGCATCAACTGAAAATGAGCTTTATACCTCAGTGCAAAGCAAGTAATTCTTACACGACAAGTTTTTAATTACACCTTATTGATTTAGGCAATGAAAATTATTTTTCAAGTTAATCATTAACGGCGATCGATAATGCCATTTGTCCATTCTTATCTCCGTTCTAATAGCAACGTTCCAAAGGTAGATACAGTACACTGTACACTTGCTCTTTCAAGTACCAGCGCCACACCTGTGCTCTTTTAAACGTGTGGTTGGCAAGTGAACCCAAACGGCGCGCAGCCGGAGCTGATCAACGGTTTCGCGGTGTGGGTCGCCGATTCCTTTGAGAGATGGTGCCACGCTGCGTGCTTCGCATCAGCGTGGTACCGAATCGTGACCGCATACGCTAGGCAAATCCAAAGATTTATCTCACAAACTGATACAAAGCAATGCGCACAGTGTAGTGCGGTCTATTTCGGTGGGATGCGCCCTTGCAAACATGCACAAAATTGTGGCTAGTATCATCTCCAACCAATTTGCTTTGCCAGTAGCCATTTCACGGTTCCATTTAATCTCGATTGCGGGAGAGCCAGGCATTTTTCTTTAGCGCGATTAGCGTTACGCTGAAGCTCTTCGACCATGGTTGTGAGGACACGCGATGCGCGCCTTCACGGCCTTACTGTGTTGTGCTCACGCGAACGCGACACAGACGATGTGGACGAAGGAGCCGCAGCTCACGCCATTTTGGCTGAGCTTCAAGCTCAGATTCACGAAACGAAGTGTTTTTTGGGTTTGTGCCTGAAGGAATAGAGATATCGCTCTAAAATATTCAGCAGTGGCTGAAACACTATTCATAGGTAGTAGGCAGGTGAGAGTGCTGTTGGGTACTGTAGGTGTAAGTCTTTTGGAAAAGCACGGAAAGAACCTCTCCAATTTCAAAACAGCATCCAGGGAAGTCTACAAAACCCTATTGGGTATGAAAAAGTTAGTTACATTTTACATTAAGAATTATACCTTTTTTTTTTCAATATGTTTTCATCTATGACAAGTATATATTTTACATACTCAACGTTGCCCCTTTTCTTTGTATTTCACTGTCTTAAGAATCACCTTTAACGTGTTGTTTCAAGCATTTTCATTAAAATGCTTCAACCGAGAACACCCTTACTTTTTAGAAGTCTGATTGAATTTCGGGTCTTGATTATAAGGCACTGTGACCTGTCTATGAGTACTAAACTTTTCCACTTGCGCTATCAGAAATGATGATTTTAAACCGGATGTCCTAGAAAATTAATGATGTTCATGTGCCCTAGTAACACAAATTCAATTCAAAAACTCGTTTTGAGTTATCAGTTTCCCAAGGTATATTTATCTGAGACTCGCGATAAGTTTACCCTGCGCCATTTCTTAAGACAAAAAAAAAAAGCGAGCACGTCCGCTTGCTAACAAAGCCTGCCTGCTTCGATATCATTTGTTTGAATAAATAACCCCGAAACTGTTCGTGTGATGTTTGGTATGGAGGGATCTTACTGCGTAAACAGTGGCACGACATACCCAAATATGTTTATGTTGACAATAGTTTGAAGAACGTTCAACAACATAGTCACCCTACGAGCAAAGTAGTTTCGTAACCACGTGCATCTAGCCTTTACAACATCCCACGAAAGAAGGACTTGCTTCAAACTAAGGCAAATACTTTTCAGTCTTCTCTTAAGGTTATGACGTTAACAGCTATGATCCTGAACATGCTGCTTAGTCATCCTGAAGGAAAAGCTAAATAAAGACACTCAGTAAAATTCAGATCACGTGTTCATGACAAATACCTCAATGAAAAGTTCTTACTTTTGTGTACGTGCCTTTGTTTATTTATATTAAACAACGTTGTTCTTACTTTTGCATCTGACTCCCCTGACAAAATGTCTCTGTGAGGTCGGTAACGGTTTTATAAATAAATAAATACCTAAATAAATACTGTTCAAGCTGATGTTCTTAAAATAGTCGAGGACATACACTGATTACGAGTGCATTATGTTATGTGAACTAGTCTGCCATTCTAAGGTACAAAAGTATGTGAACGTCCTCCGCTCTAATTTTATGCGACAACGTGACATTATGACATCAATATTATTGCTATAGCAATTATATGGACAGTCTCGGCTGGATTTTGCCGTCGCCGCCGTCATGCACCGTATATGTATAAGTATGTGTGTATATATATATATATATTATATATATATATATATATATATATACATATATACATATACATATATATACATATATATATATATATATATCAAAGTCCCAAAGAAAAATAATTCAAGAAAAATGCTTCCGAAGCGCGGAATCGAACCAGCGACCTCTCGTTTCCCAGCGCGTGGCACTAACCACTACGCCAAAAAGCGCAGATCCTTCAGGTAGCTAACGGCGAGCGCTATATACACACCCTTTACCGCTGGCAGGACTCAGAGACGGCAGGCGCTTATAAGCGTTTCTTCATTACCAGCGAGATGGCGCGAGGAGCGCGACGGGCGGATTTAAATGTCGTCGGCGAGCTCGCTCGCTTCTTCTTATACTTGCGCAGGGAGAACCTTGCCCTTCCGCTGTCTGCTCGCGCGGTTTTCTCGTGGTGAGGGGAAGAAGGATGTTTCGAGCTTTCACTGTGATGTCCGCGCTTATGTTACAGAGCGTACGAAAGTAACTCGCGCTCAAGTGACGCCGCTAAAGGAACAAACAGAAGATGAGCACGAACTATCAAGTGTCACAGTTTGACACTTGAAGCACGCTAGTTTCCTTCGCTGCTTCGGTCGCCTTTGCAACAGGAGCGCTGTTCAAACTGAGAGTATCCATTGGCGAGCCTCACTTCGAATAGCATTAGTTTCTTGCTATCGCTTTCAATGCTTCGCCCTTGCGGCGAAACTGTGACTTTTTATTGTTTCACTATTATTGTTCCTTCCACGCTGACAAAAATCTTTTGCAGAGCTACTTTGTAAATAATGTTTATTATGTGTATAGTATTAGGCATTTCGACTTTGAAAATTTAGTGTCCTGGGCCTTTCAGAGAGTGTTTTCTCTCCGCAAACATCCACAGGGATATTATGTATGGCCGAAGGAAATTTTTATTACTGTGTTCCGCAAGCAAAATTTAAATACCGGCTCGCGTCTATGTATTGTATAAATAATAAAATAGAACGGTTATTATATGCAAGATATAATAGTGGGCCTATCCATTTCTTAAACAAACACTCTACCTGTCGACACCCTATAAAGCAATGTGCAATAATATGCGGCGACAACACGAAAAAAGTATATTCTATAAAAATTGAAAGTACAAGGACATTTGTAACTTTACAAAAAATGCTTTGGTAGCGCACGCAGATTCAGGATTTCTAATGTAAAATGCGAACGTGATCTATTTACCACGTACTGTAAGTTTCTCGACTGCCGTTTAAAACCTTTTTTTTACAACAAATTTTTCTCAATGACCAAAGTAGAGCTGCTTAAATGAACACGACATAGTGAGTGCAGTAAGCCTGACATCGCGAACATGATTGAAATCTAGAAAAGAATAAAAATGGTTCAAATAAAATATCAGGTATTATGATCATTTTTAAATTTTAGTTATTGCTGTTTATATGCATTTCCAAGTAGCAGGACTGAGAATTCTGAATTTCTGGCACCTTGCAGTGAGTTGTTGAACTACACTGTATTCACCGCGCGTACATAGTAGTGATGCAGAACTATCGATGATACTATCGATACTATCGATAGCTGAGTCACTATCGAACTATTGATGGTCAAAAATACTATTAGTAGGGCTATCGATAGTAAAAAATTCGATGTTACTATCGATAGTATAAAATCAACAGCCCCGACTCACTGCAGAATAAACTTGTTTCCCCGCGCGCGTGGTACATAGTACAGCCGGAGGAGCAGGCTGAAGGGCAAGACAGTTGACATGATTGTGTTCTTCACCAGAGTGCTTTGCTGACACATGATCAATAGGCCAACTGTTCAGCTGTAGCGGAAAGGAAGCCTTTACATGTGGTGGGACTGCGCGGCTTCAAATTGATATTGCATTTTATGATTTCAAAAAAACAATAGCAAGAAAATAATTGCAATGTGTAACTGCTTACTTTTGGATACGAATTTATTGATGGATATATTCCTCCATTTCACTGCGGAAATAATTAACTTCTCTGCCAAAAATTGCTCATAAATTAAGCGAAGCTGGTAGGAGGCAATGTCAAATATTTTGGCAATATGGCCGGCCAGCAACGGCATCATTATTCACACCACTATCGATAGTATTGTCACGTATTTGTGACGGTGAAGAATGCTGCAGCAAGACTGGGAAATACGGAGCTCTTTATTTCGGCGAACTTGTGGCCAGAAAATCAGAACTCAAAGTACAAGCGATACATGCTGCTCACTGACAGCGGCGGGAGCAGTCGTCAGCCGTCGAGTAATCTGATCATCGGTAGAACGCGTCGTCATTTATACATCAATCATCAAACCTTCCAGCGTTAGCGCCGGTGCTCGCGTAAACTCTCGAATTAACTTGACTATTCGTCCGGCGTGTAATCTTAACAGAATGATATCAAACAATTGTGAAGCTTCTCAAACATTCCGGTGCGGTTTGCGTCAAACGTTGCTAACAGTCTTTATGGGTGAAACCCGAATACGTCAAAACAAAGCAATAAACACGCGTGGCACTAACATCGCTAAGTAATATTAACGATGGTACTACCGATTGCACTATCGATAGTTTGTTTACACTATCGATACTATCGATAGTCAATTTACTGATAGTTCTGCATCACTAGTACATAGGCGGTCAAAGCAAATAACTATTTCAGGGACCGACTGCACTGCTATTGTCTTGGCTATTGCCTCTACGATTTTCACTTGATCTCTCTTTTTAATTCTTTTCCAGATTTTCTTATCCGGCTTTCCTTTTACTCCGTGTAGGGTAGCGAATCGGTTGCGACCTGATTCTACCCCTGCCTTTCGATTGAATATCTCGCTGTCACCATGTCAATTATCTTGATTCTGAGGACAATGATGTATGACGTTTATTGCTTGAAGCGCCAATGACGATTATCAAGTCAGTAGTGGGGCATCTCAAGAACACTTATTCCAAAGAACAAATGAGCTCCAAAAAAATCAGGCAGCTTCGCACAAGTGTTGCGAAGTGCTGAGCTGGGCGACCTTCTTTGTTTCTTTTTAGTTTTCTGGTTTTAGGGGCGTAGCTCCTCTTAGTCTAACCTTGTCCCATGTCAGGCGTAACAGCGGCAGTATCTCCCGAACAGTATAATAGATGGCGCTGTCCCGTAGAGATGCATGCCAATTGCAGTTGGGTGACGATATACTAGATGGCGGTCCCATAGAGAGAGAAAAAAAAAATTTAAAAAAAATTAAAAAATAAAAATAATAAAAAATAAAAATAAAAAATAAAAATAGCAAATATATAAAAAATTTAAAAAAATAGAAAAGTAAAAAAAGAAGAAAAAACGGAAAAAGGAAAAATAATCAAAGCGGCGTATCGCTTTGATTACCACTGAACATTTCACGGTGTACACATGATTGCTTCAGGAGCTTTGCCCAAGCTCTTCATCATTCACCCGTGGATATGCTGTAATTTTTTTCTTGATCTCTTTATTTTTTCTTTATTCTCGCTATTTTTTATAGGCCTCCTTTGTTTCTGTTTATTTCTATTTCTTTCTTTCTCTCTCTATATGTATTTCTTTCTATTTCTCGCTCCTATTTTTCTTACTCTCTTTCGCTTTCCGTCTGTGCATTTCTCTTTCTTTCTTTGAGTGTCTCTCTTTCTGCCTTTCTTTCTCTTTCTGGTTTTGTCTTTCTTTCTATGCTATGCTTTACTCTCTCCCCTCCTACATTTCCTCCTCCTCGCCCTCACATCTCTAATCCTCACCCTCACTTCCCTTTCGCACCCTCTTGCTACACTATACTATATAAGGCTATGTTATGCTCTGCTAGCATGGCGGAAAAGCCGAGTGGGTGCGATGGTCGCCTTAGGATCGTGGGTACGCGGGTTCGAAGCCCGCCGCGTCAAGAATTTTTTTGCTAAAAATTTTCTCGCCCTTTCTTTCTATCCATTTCTTTCTCTCACTCTTTGTACTCGTTCTCACACCAATCAGAGTTATTGCATCCCATGCTGGACAAATCGGCGCACGTGTTCTAGGAGCGAAGCAGAAGATGACGAAGTGGACGAACAAGATGAGAGCGCGTTAACGTTCATGATGGTGATCATTTCTGTTCATACTTCAGCGTCCAACGCTCGGCTTAAACAGTTCCGCTGTTAAAAAGTATCGGGTGTCAACATGGAGAAGCGCTTCTAGGAACATGCATTTAAGGCACTTGACCACAATCTCTCCGCAGTGTCGAAGCGACATGCTAGTTCTTCCAAGAATGAAAGCCGAAAACCTACAAGGGTATTGAACTCTCCACGAGAAGTCATTCTTGGGCATTATTTTGCCGAAGACGTTTTTGGTGCTTATTTGGGCCCTGAGTGGTGTCCGAGCTCAAGACGTCGTGGGCGATAAGGACACCTCTCTGAAGGTATTTCCGCATAATAAAAACTGTTTATTTTTCTTTCGTAGTAAGCATGGTTGACATTTACAGAAACTGTGCATATATATATATATATATATATATATATAACACATTTCTCTATCCATGACCACCCAGGCTGGTAATGTGGAGCCCCATCGGTAGCAGCCTTTGTCACTCCGCTGTAGGGACGTAATCAGAGTATCGCATCCTTTTAACCCTTCATGACACTATGTCTTGGTCATAGAAAGTTACATTGTTTGGGTTGTTAAAATGGGTTTAACGTCCCGAAGTGATTCAGGCTATGAGAGTCGCGGTAGTGAAAGGCTCCGTATAATTTCGGCCACCTGGGGTTCCTTCACGTGCACAGAAATTGCACTTACACGGGTCATAGAGCATTTCGCCTCTTTCGAAACGCGACCTCCCCAAGCGACTTTCGTACGGGCTCGTACAAGCGACTTCCGCGTCAGCAGCCGAGCCCCGTAACCACTGCGCCTTCGCGACGGATGCTAATCCGAAAATTTTTAACGAGATACGGAGAAGCACACCGCAACCGGGAGAGGGACCTGTAACGCTGCTTTGCTTCTAAAGTATTGCTCTCAGTTGTTGTGTTTCTTTTGTCCCTGTTGCTTTTTTTCTTTAGTCTGGATGTAAGTAATCAAGTGTCTTTAAAGGAACGTCTAACATCAGAGAATTGCAAGGTGCCTGTTTCAGTAATGCCTATAGAGTACCTAGAGCAAGATTCTGAGGTTTGCAACAGTGAAAGACGCTGGACCAGTTGTTGTTTCATGAACAAAGGAAAAACAGCGCTAAGCGCAAAAATCCCGATATCATTGTGAAGCGCGCCGTCATGGGGAAAATTAGGGAAATTTTGACTGCATTCTTTGATAGAATTGCCAAGCACTCCATGAAATAAAATTCCCGGCAGAAAATTATACCACATAATCAAGTGCACTAAATATTGCAGAATGTCAGACGTCTAAGATCAGTAATCAAGTAATCTTTTATATTTTGTACCAATCCTTGCACACGCCGGAATGCATGGCTGGAAACAGGAATAAAATAAACCTCGACTCAATAAGAAGTTTCTCCCGCTGTTTTGTTCTTTTTAGCTGCAGTGAAAAATATAACCGAGAAATGAATTTTGTTCAGTATGTACTGTGCGAGTAAATCATGTTCTTAGCTTCACAGCTTCTATGTGATGACGTGCAGCAACTTGTTCAAAATTCATTAAAACAGACGAGACCTCCGAACATAAATTTTGTGCTTGGTATAGGGTGGAGGCAAAAAGAAAGAAACATTGCCGCAAACCCGGCCTTTCTTTATCGATTACGTCACGTCTCTCTTTCCCTCCTTCGTACCCACAGCTTTTCCGCCAGATGAATGAGGACAGAAGGAAAAACGGGCACTCAGGGACGAAGCCTGATAAATGCATTCTCCATCTACGCCTCACAGCCAGTGTCTACTGAGTTCAGGTTCCTGCGCAGCCGTGGCGCCTCTCAGGAGACCGTCGCAGCCGAGTCGTGAGCAAAGAAGTGACGCTCTGGAACGACGTAACGACGTAAATGCATACACAAAGGCCAGAGAGCCGCTGTATATTGCCGCAGAGTTACGGTGCGCGGGGTTTCTTCAGCGCACGGGCTGCAAATGCAGCCTATGTCTGCAGGCGAGCTTGTGCGCGGATGGCCGATCACTTACATCTATCACTAAACTATCCCCCAGGGCGTCGTAGAACTTGTTTCTTTATTCGGCCTCCTTGAGTGCTTATTCCGTGATGGGGATTTCCCACCACCTCCTTTCTCCCTTGTTGATGAATCCTGGAGTTCTGTGCTGTCTAAAAGTTCGTGAAACTTCTTTTTTTCTTTCCTCCTGAGTCTGCTCTAGGAACGTTGCCCTGATTGCAGCGGGAAGCTTTTGCGCTTACTGCATTTAGCCTCATTCAACCGTCATTCGCAGAAGTTATTTACGAACTGGAGCGCTGTTTGATGCGCCGAGGTTTTGCAGTATTTTTGCAGTTAGTCATCTGAGTTCACACACTTTTCGCGTCATTGTTTCAATTAAAATTAATTCTCAGCACGTAAATTTTAAACTCCGGCACCATTACGAGCCGTGTATTACGAGGCAGGGAGATGCTGCATAAAATTCGGCCTCCTGGGGTTGTTTGACAATTAAGTACACGGTGGTTTTACATTTCGCCCCCCATTTAAATGCGGCCGCCGTGTCCAGGAATTGTTGTTCGCGAGCTTAGTAGTGTGACAGCACAGTCGCTAATCTACTACATCTTGTTTATGTCATTAACGCATGACGTAAGCATGCTCTATCGCATCTTTCAAGCACCTGTATTACTACAGTACACAACATGCCACTTCGTCGCAACGAAAGCCCCTCAGTTCCCATTCACTTCACATTGAATATGATCTCACTGGAAAGTACTACATTTCAAGAGCGAATTTACTGCCCTGTTTTGCTTCAGTTTTCAGCTTTCAGTAATTTTGTACTTCCGCATATGTGTCAACGTCCATGCCATTGGTTTGATAACATCTGAGTACTTGCTCTTCGATACATGGTTGGGTACTTTATACTATAACAACAATATCCGCCACTCTCGCTCATCGGTTATCCAGAAGCTGAATAGAAGTCGAGAAAATGCGCCCAGATTTCAAGTACAGTCACGATCAGCCAGTAAATCGATGGGTGACATTCACCGTCTGCTTAGGGTGGTTAGTTTCTCTCTGTGAAGTCGAGATGCACAACAAAAAAATCATATCATATAAACGAAGTGAATGATGATTGAAGATTGTCTCGGAGATAATCGGGTAAACCGTGAATGCTCCGTACAATTCCTCTACTGTCATATAAAGACGTGACACGTTGGTATAGTAGCGATTGTGGTCAGGTTGTTGTCGAACCACAAGCGGTCGCAGACCTTGTAGCTGTGCCGAACGTGGGGTCGAGGATATCACGCTTTAAGCGCGCGTCGGCGCCACCAACTTCAGGTAGCGACCGCTTTCGGCGCTTGGCCGCTGCATCACGCGCCCGTACCTCTTCAAGGTTCTCTTGCCGCCGCTTCCGCGCTGCCTCGGCTTCGCGGGCTTGTATCTCGGGATGCGCACGATGCTGACGTCTCTCTGCGGCCTCGCGAGCTCTTACCACAGGGTCTTGGCGGTGAGCCCGCAATGCTGATGCTGCTGCCTTGCGAGCCCTCCGCTCCGCCGCCTTGTCTTCTTCGTTCATGTTATGAGTATCGAAGCGGACTGTCAGAATGGAGCGAGCGTCCGCATGCTACACTTGGGTATGCTATATGTGGTTTTGCCTGCGTTAATATCATCATCAAGACGCTCGAAGAACAAGAGGAAGAAGACTTCTCTTTCGCGCGAACGTCCGCATGCTACAGTTGGCTATGCTATATGTGATTTTGCATGCGTTAATATCATCATCAAGGCGCTCGAAGAACAAGAGGAAGAAGATTTCTCTTCCGCGCGAGCTGCGCCTGTAGCGGTCGCCTCTGGAACTAAGATTACGCTCATGGCGCGGGACTTTGCCCCTGCTTAAGAACCTGGCGAGCCAGCTCCTAAAACGTCTATTCGCTGAATATATCGCCTCTGCACATAAACGCACGTAGTCCCCATGCTAAAATTAAGCTTCATGTAATACTGCCGTCTTTACCCACTCACTGCAATGTAACGGGCAACGTAGAACGTGGCCCGCGTAGCTGTGCAGCAGGGCTGCACTGATGAGATAAGAAGCTGCGCAGCTTCTGATCTCGGCTTATCTCCTTGCAGAGGACATGTCAACTCGCGTCACCGCGTTACCCCTCTCAGCGCGTCCTCTCGTATGATGTGGAGATATGAACTCAGTGGCGGAGTACTCATCTCTAAATGCGACTACAGCATGTCCAATGGCCTTACAAGAGGCAGCCTTACACGTTTACACCGTATTCTGTGAAACGCGGCCTCCTTAAAATATTTTCTCGCGCGTACAACAATTAACAAGCTTGTGACAGTGCAATGAGTTCGACGACTTAGTCATTTTATTGCATGCGCTTACTCTATTAGTCCTTCAGAACTACAGCTAGCGCCTGCTTTAAGCTCACGTTGCAGTCCCTTTCTGATTGCGTCCTCGTCACGCGCCGCCCCTCTCGAGCGTTGGGTTCGCTCAATCAGCGGCTCGTGTGAGGACGGCATTTGCGCTACTCGCTTGGTGAAACTGCGCGACGAATTGCTCGGAAGTTGTTGCCGCAAGTGTAATGAGATTCCAGCCACTATAGGACACCTTGCGGTCCTGCTTTCGATAGCCGAAGAATGCCTTGATCTAAAGCAATCGCCAGACTACAGGCCCTGTCTACCATGCTGAAGAGCTGCCATCAACGCATCAAAAGCATTAACAGCACCACGATCAGACGGGCAGCCGTACGAATTGTCCAGTAACGTTGCTGAGACTCCATTCATCTCCCACATGGACGGCGTCAATCCCAATCGGACTGAAGGCGATACAGCAGCTTCTTGGAAACTGGGAAAATGACGATTCTCAATCCTAGAAAAGACCCTGCTGACCTCCGTAGCCTGTTGCCTTAACTCCCATTGCATCTGCCACTTGACTGAGAACGTTCTCGCAAAGGAGCATAACCTGGTCGCTTGAAGAATTCAAATGGTACTATGCAGTACAAATGAGCTTTCGTTTACACGTGGACACAGAAGATGACCTAGAATAGCTCTATGGCATTCCTCGGGCAAGAAATATAACGCGCTGAATAGTAACAATATTAACTGTTCAAAGTCAGTCCTGCGGAAACAGGCAAGGTCGCAGAAGGGTTATGAAAGAGAAATTTTGCAATTACCCGTTTGTAGCACGTAACTAAAAGGAAATCCAAACGAATTTCAAACAATGAGACCTTCTAAACTAAAAAAAAATTCATCCTGCTCGGGGCATCAAACCCGGTAAAACGCCTTACCATGGTGGTCTTTTTAGCATTTGAGCTAACCAGCATGTGAGCAACTGGGAGCGCGAGGGCAAATTAGCCTAATCGACAACTCGAAGCACATGGACAGTAAACATTGCAAATCCATTCTGCGGAACCAATTTTGCGTATACACTGCCATCTGTTACCGTGCAAGGGTAACTTGCCGTGACGTCTAAATGAATGTTCCTCAAAGCGTACAGTAGTTTCTTACTTCTGCGAAAAACTCGGGAGTTCTGGTGACCTTTCAGGCCAAAGAGAACAAGTATTGTACCATTAATTATAATATCTGGGGTTTAACATCCCAAAGCATTGTACCATTCGATGCGATGGTGGTTGGTATATCCGGTCTTCGTAATGAACATTCCGAAGAGCCCTCTACAAGACGTTAATCCTAGCCTGCGAGCCAGGTTCACGTCTTTTAGGAAACAGCGCAACTTGGGTCACCGTGGAGACACTTTATATGAGACGCTTCGAGTAATCTTCGGATGACAATAAAATGACTTCGGTGCGAGAACAGTATTGGAGGAGTGGACGAGGATTTGGAAACCGGAGATATCGATTACACAAAAGTAGTCGTACTGAACCGGCATACGGTATGGAGCTTGCGAGAGGGTGCACGCCTCCATAATGAGCGCACTTTGAAAAAGCGCATATAATAATAAAAAAAAAGTCACAGTTCGCCACAACGGCGAAGCAATGAATGCGGTAGCAACAAATTGGAATGTAACGCGAAGAATGGAAAGAGCTCAAACTTTTCAGCGCGTCACTCAAGCGCAAAGGACGCACGAAAAGAAGAAACACAGGACGAGCGCGAACTATCAAGTGTCACAGCTCGATACTTAAAGCGCACTGCTCAAACAAAGAAGGACGCATGAAACGAACGCACAGGTATACAAAGGACGAGCGCGAACAACTGTCACAGTTGTTACTTATTTCTGTTTGAATAGCATGCTTCTTTCGCAAACGCGGCCGCTGCAGCGAGCAAAGTGACCTTCGTATGATTTGTAACTTCAGCGCGGACATCGTGGGGAAAGCACAAGACATACAACCGCTCCCCGCGCACCGTAAGATAAGCGCGTGTGCAGGTGATTACGCCCTGTACGGCAAAATGCAGCGGAGGCGCTCGCGCGCGCACATCGCATCGAACGGGGCAACGACCTTTAAAGCGCACCCCTCGCGCACTTCGCGCCATCTCTGTGGTGACCAAGGAAGCACGCTGAAGTAAATGCTGTATATAAATAGCTCGCCGTTAGCATGCTGAAAAACGTACTTGTCATGATATATATATATATATATATATATATATATATATATATATATATATATATATATATATATATATATATATATTGTAGAGAAGCATTGGAACGTTGTAATGGGCCGTCCTCTCAAGCGCCTTCTAGTGGGTCGCCCTCTTCGTCTCTTCTCGGAGACGAAGAGCTCGTCGTGCTCGTGAGAGTCTGCGCTTCGTCGTGACTGTCGTGCATCGTCGCCGTCAATCCAGCCGTCAATAAACGCCTTTACAAAGTGGTGGAGAGTGCTGTACCGTCACCACAACTTCGGTCTCCATTCGATGCCCTGGAGCTCCGATCCCGTACCGTGCCATCTACCATGCCGCAAGACGCCACTCTGCAAACGCCGCCTCCTGCCCCGACCGCTTGTCCCGGTGTCCCCCGTATCCGCGACCCTCCTGTCTTCACCGGCGCGGATGGCACCGACGTCGAGGACTGGCTCGCGATCTACGAGCGTGTGAGCGTCCCCCAACAAATGGGACGAAGCAGGCAAGTTGACCAACTTGGTTTTCTACCTCGCGGGTGTGGCAGGCATGTGGTACAACAACCATGCATCCGATTTCCCGACGTGGTCCGATTTCAAGACCGCCATCGTCAACGTGTTTGGCCGTCCTGCCGTTCGTAAGCTTCAAGCCGAACAGCGCTTACGTGAACGAGCTCAGCAGGCAGGGGAATCGTTCACGAGCTACATCGAGGACATCCTTGACCTGTGCAAGAAAGCCGACGCGAGCAATGTCGGAGTCTGACAGAATCAGGAATATTCTGAAAGGCATCGACGACGATGCCTTCACTATGCTGCTGGCCAAAAACCCTCGCACAGTGGCAGAGGTCATTACCCTGTGCCAAAGCTACGAGGAGCTGCGCCGGCAGCGCTTGATGACCCGTCGACCGCCATCACGCGATGCTGATCTCGCAGGCTTGTCGGCGATTCCTGACCACTCCACCTTGCTCGCCGAAATCAAGTCGTTCGTGCGTGAGGAAATTGCCCGCCAGGTCTCTCTACTGGCTTTCACTCCACCGCAGCATGTTGACCAGCCGCCAACTACACTCTGCCTCCTCTCCGCCGAGCGATTCAGCAAGAAATCGCGGAGGTCATTCCCGAATACCACCAGCCGCCTCTAGTGCCTGCACCACAAGCTACGCGCAAGCTGTAGCCAGGCCGCCCCAGCGATTCCTGTGACTGGCCCGCGGAGTTACGCCGAAGCCGTCGTCGGACCACAGGCCTTCGACGCGGCTGTGCCGCTAATACGTCGACGTCGTCCCCAGGCCCCGACTGCTGCCCACAATGCCACCATATC
>NC_051180.1:74605004-74635493 GCF_013339695.2 Rhipicephalus sanguineus | reverse complement strand
ATGCATGCACTTCCAGAGGTGTCCTTCAAGAACCATTGCTCTGTTGTTTAGTGAGGCAGCTACTGCTGCTCACCAAAGGAACGTGTTGAGGAGCAATGTGCACAGCATTCTTTCACATGCACAGATTCAGTGTAAGGGTCTTTACTTTTTCTCATTATTGTAAAACGCTATTACAGCTGGCTCGGTGAGATACACGAGACGGGGTCCCTTCTGTTTGAAGTATTGGCACACCCTTGATTTGTTACGGATGGCTCGTAGAGTACAGATCAGAAGACGGGGCCTTCTGTTGTCGTGCTATTGGCACACCCGTATCTTAACGTTTCACTCAGTAAGTACAAGCAGGTTTACGAAATCTTCTGTTTTCTAAGTACGACGACACCTATATCTTGTTAAACGGTTTCTACAAAACGCACTGGCCGTCAACGGAAATGGGCGTTCTTTAGTTACAAAAAGTGTTCGGTCACAATATACCATCAAATTTTGTCGTGAAGTAGGGCCATTTTTTTACAGTGTACGAGAAATACCGACACTCGCTAACATTCAAGTGGGCATATAAGGCTCCAACGTAAGCCTTGTCGTAGCTATCCTCATCACATCGTTTTTATACAAGGGACATCCTATTTGCCTCACCCGTACCATAGTTCACCATCTTTCTACGATCAGAGTTTTCCGAATGCAAGGACATATAAGACTTAGTTTAATGTTCCTCTCTAGTAGTCGGGGCTGAAGGTGTGCACGTACTTGGTAGGGGACGTCACGCTAGAATAAAGTATGCTTTAAGGCGTGTTTTATGTGAAGTAGGGTGCAAGATGTTGGCACTCGGTGTCGCTTACGCCCCGCTTTATGACCATACAGAAATTTTACGGCTGACGCGACGATAGCTATAGCTCCACGACATACACAAGCTGTGCTTTGCTGCACAACGTTGTATGGCAGTAAATATTGTTATTACGCGCTAGAGGACAGCACGTGAAGTCAACTGAACGTAACAAGTCTGCAAGTTTCGCGTCGTGCTCTAAATCAAGACGTTGCTTCTGATGTGCCTGAAGCCGCTTAACATACTGTAGAGGCACAGGAACATGAAGGTCATATATATAGACATTGTACACAAGCCTACAGCGTAATGAAACACAAAAATCTCGCATCACGTGGATCTTGCGCCGCGTCCATTTGAAGCCCTCCGTGGTAAACGAGGCACATCGGCTGTACACAGAGACGAGCACTTCAGGTAAGAGTTACTGACACAACTCGGTGTGACACAGCAACGATGGCACGTTAAACTTCTGCCGTACGTAACTAGCAATAGCGAGGGCACAGAATGCTAGAAGTAGCCGGTGTACTCAATCGTAAGCATAAGAACTACGCAACAAATATTTATAAAATCTTTGGAGAAACAAATGCACGGCCTAAATTTCGACTGTGCCAAACAGATTGAAACACGCTTGCGTTCTGAAAAGTAATCATATGTATTCCACCCGCAGTAACACTTACGTTCAGTAGGGTGTATTTCTATGGTACACATGCGCGTAATTTCTGATTTCCTACGTGTAAATTGTCTCAGAAACAATATTTTAATAACTGTACATGCAAATTACGCTGCGTGACGTTCGTATTCTGGTTCTTCTTGGAGTGTAATAAATAATATGTATGTACAGATAATCGCCAAGAGAATATCCCAGATAATCTCCTATATAATATCCGTATACTGTGTACGGAACCACAATATATATATATATATATATATATATTATATATATATATATATATATATATATTTATATTATATATATCAATATATATATATATATATATATTTAATATATACCTATATATATAACATATATATATAGATATATGCTGAGCAAGTAATCTTGGGTGACGTAGATATAGTGGCTTCTTATTGCGGGCTTCCTAAAAAGAGCCACATTTCACCCCCCTCCCCTCATTTTTTATCTGAGCGTCTCTAACACATTTTCAATCTTCCTGTCCATCGTGTTTCTTTCCTTGCCTCTCACCCACTATTTTGTACTTAATGAAAACACTGTATAAGTCAATGTTTTTTTATGGGTTATATTTTTTTAGGCCTTGGTCAAGTATTGTATTCCGTGGTGACTCGAAGCTTAATTACTTTTGCAAAGCCATCACTAATTGCGACTCTATAAGTGAAGGGAGTTCAGACGCCGAATAGAAGATTGGTTACAGATTCGAGCGCAAATATTTTACCGTGCGTGTAAGGACATTCTGTAAAGCAATGGATATGTCAGTGTATATTGCGCAAAGCATTCGGGATGTCAATGCTGCTCACTTCGCGCAGTCGCGTTTCACTCTAATGAACAAAGGAAACACAACTCGTCTTTCATAGCGAAGTAGCAATGGCACAATAAATTGATTACCGAGGCGTCAGCTTTCACGGGTAGCTGGGATTGTAGACTGGCGTCTACCAGCAATAACGAAATTAAATTAAAGAGCCCCTCGGAGTCTAGGTGTATCACAATTCTCGCAGAAAATTTCTTTGTAATGATGTAATGACATTAGAGGTTCTATTTCAGCCGAACAACGAAGCATATGCTGTAACGGACGGTGGCATTAACCTGCGCAACGCTGAATGCCTAACGACCTATGCACTTTCGACGTACTGTTATAGGTGCAATATGATATCGCGTTCTTGTAAGAAAATAGTTTTCTTTGAACATTTCATGCGTGTGTCGGGGGTGTTCAGATAACCTCTTTGTTCGCTTTTGATATCCGTGGAAACCTGGATGAGTGGAAGCGTGTTTTTTTAATGAGCTGAGGATGAAGTGATAGTCAATACCTGAAGCCTTGAATTTACAGAAGGTCAACAATGCATCAATTAAACGCACTAACAGTACCCTTCACGGGCATATTTTGATCCTTTCCAAATACTCCAAGTTCCAGCTTTTCTAGGGGAAACTGAAACGCTTTATCAAAGCGCCTTTACGCAAGACGGGCAAACTTGAAGTTGCAGTTCACGAGTGCATCATAGGAAAACTCTCAAGCTGGTATCAATTAAGAGTATTCGTTAGGTGTACACTCTGCTTCATGAAAGATAAACAGAATAATAGATGTCGATAGAAAGGGGGAATGTTATTGCGTATCATGGCCGCATTTTTTTTTTTGGATTTTCCATTGCAGCTGGTGCATATCAAACGATGACAAAAACCATTATGGAGATTTTTTAGACATTATATGTCTCCCCTCATTACTTTTACATCTTGGCAACACTACTACATAATGAATAAAACGAATGGGTCCTGGTCATCGTAATGTATAATAACCATGTAGATCATGCGTAACACAATTTTGTTGGAAAATTAAAAAAACACACACAAATAGACCTCCCTGAAAAGCGGAACATAAAGAAGAAGTCTGGAGAAAAAGGAGGCCGAAATGAGGCCTGGAGTGCCCACAGGGCAGCGACGTTCGACGTGTCCTTAATCACGACGCCAACTCAGTGTGGGTGCCCCGCGCACCGCCGTTCATCGATCGATTTCCCCGGAAAGCCGCTCCTAACAAGTGCTAAAGAACGCGACAGACAGGTCCGAAATAGGGATTAATTACGGTAACTAATTGTCTCCTGACAAGGGTAATGCAATTACGCGGTTTGACATACACTGCAGCATTTTTGTGTGTTGTCTTTCTGCGAACGAAGCCAATCTCTCTGCTGTTCCCAGCTATTGGACTACGGCTCTGCTATTTCTCCCTACTGTCGTGTTTTCACGCCCTGAGCTTTTTTTAAGTTCTAATGAAAAGTCGTTCTCCTAAATATCTTGAGCTTACGTATTCTGTCATTTTTATGAGTTTCTCTTCCGCTACGAAATCTAAAGAAAGCAGTAGAATAATTGCTTTTCATCGGGCCCGAAGCAGCGATTAACTTGAATCTCACTTGAGATAAAAATAGACGGTGAAGACTAATTACTCGTTTAAATTGCTTGTTTTGTGTCGCGGTGTCTGCTAAGAAAGACGGGTTTTGCATGCCAAAATAACAATCAGGTTATGAGGAACGCCGTAACGGGAGCTGCAGAATAATTCTGACCACCTGCGGTTCCTTAACGTCTACGTAAATCTATGTGCACAATTTTTTTTGTATTTGTATTATTTTTTGTTCTCTAACTTACCAGCGGAACACCAAAGTCGCTGAGCTATCGCGATGGGTGCAGCGTCTGTAACGGACAGTAAATCATTGAAATGTTCTCGCGAATTAAAGGCTCGTATCCGGGATTACTGATAGTCGCCACATCCGATCACGACAGATGTAACGTAGGCAGAGATCACGACGAAATTATTGTCAACTGAAAGTGATCCGAAGCACTTGCAAAATAACGGTTCTCCTTGGTATATACAGATAAAACCTCATTTTTTTACCTTATTTTAAGGACCCAGCCTTGTTCCTCCATTTCCCCATGAAAATGAAGAACAGAGCTTATCCGCAATTACGTGAAATAAGAACAAAAAAATAGAATGAGCAAAAAAACATCTGGGGTCGGATTGGATTTGAGTCCTGACCCTCTGAGTGGCAGTCGAGTATCCTACCACAGAGCCACGCTGGTTTTTTTTTTTTTGCTTTATACCAGACATTAGGAAACTTTCCCACCGCAGCACTTTCGGTTGAGATTACAAAACTTTCTTTTGACCAGAGCATCCACCAATGCCAGCACTTCGTCATCATATTCCAATTTCCGAAACACTTCGCTTAGTCTTCTCACCAACTCGGTAAAGTAAGAGTTCCCCGGTCTCGGATTTATGTCACAGTTCCTTACAGTCATGCGGTTTTTACAAATGCTGTGATGACCGAGGAGAAAAAACATGTCATAGGGCACGGTGCTTTGACCTGTATATAAATAACGGATACCGTGTGGCGTGAGCGGTACTTCTTTTTTAAGGGTTCTTTGCATAATATCCCAAAAGAAGACAGCACTCCAAGACTCTACAAATACATGTACTATAGATTCAGTTTTCTTACATAGTAAACAATCGGTACCCCATGGTAAATACTCCCCTTTTTCTTCTAGCCAAGTTAGAACGGACAAGGTATTAGTATGCAGTTTGAAAAAGAATGTTTTCACTCCTCCTGGCACCGTCATTCGTTTCACACGTTTTAAAACATCATTGCTCTGAGTCGATGTTATGATGCTCGCACGCCCCCCTTCCGAAAGGTTTCTGCACCTAACATGGTTTTTCACTTCCTCCAAGATCGGAGGCGTTACGAGCTTTCTGCACCTCACTGTTTTTGAGCTGCCTGGCCTTCGCTGTACAATATTCGGTACAAAAGTTCTGGGTACATAATGTCTATGAAATCCGAGTTCAAGCGCTTGCGTGATGGAAAAGTAGTAGTTTAAAAATCTAAATGCCACAACTACTTCGCGTAAAAATTTACTCTTTGCGTAACACCCACCCTCCCTCATCGAGACAATAAAGGTGGGCAAGACATGGCTTTGTCGTAGTTGGATAACTGTTCTCAAGAAAGGATTTGTCGTGTCACGCAAGAACAAAAATCTAGAGACGAGTTGCCTTGGGAATAAGTTCGGCAGTTTTATTCCCCCTGACTTAACTTGCGAAACAAGTTGTTTCTGCTTGTCCTTGCATGTTCTGACTGCCACACAAAAGCAGCAAATACTCTATGAAATCTCTTAAAGTTGAATCTGGAGCAGCTAAGGACTTCCATGAGATAGACCGGCTTGCTCACCAAGAACATCCTGCAAATAGCCGCGCGTGCAAAAATTAAGAGGTCACGTCCTCCCCATTTGTCAGCATGAGATTTCAGTTCCTGGATCTTTCCATTTCATAATTCTTTGGTGTCTCGATGGGGGCCTAATGGTACACCAAGATAAATTCCAGGTATGCGCGCCCACTGCATGCTTTCAAAAATGCGCGGCGTTTTCTGCCACTGACCATGCCATAAGCCGACAGGTTTACATTGCTGCCTGCCATGTCACAGAACTCTCGCAAAATTTTCGTAGAAGTTGTAACATTCTCCTTATCAGAGCAGAAGACAACAACATCATCAGGGTAAGCCAATAAACCCATTTCACACCATTCAAGGCTGAAGCCACGGACATCTGGGCTATCAATAATCTTTTTACCCAGAGCCTCCACATATATCGTAAACAAAAGAGGTGACAGGGGACAACCCTGACGCACAGGAGCGCACTTCCGTCCTTTTAGCTCATGGTTGGTAATGAGGTTAGTCGTACAGTTGCCGTATGCCATCTTAACTCCGTCTGTTATTAATGAGCCAACACCAACATACTCAAGAATAGAAAACAGGAGATGACATACTCTATCAAATGCCGTCTCTAAATCTATTTGCAGCATAGCGACTTTTCTGAAATCTGCATCACAAGTTTCGAGTAGGCTGCGAGCCACGTGGATATTGGTAAATATTGACCTCCCTCTTATCCCACAGGTCTGAGGCGGCCCTGCTATTTCGCAAACACTTTGTAGTCTGCTCGCAAATACATTCATTAATACTTTATAATCTACGTTGGTCAGCGTAATTGGTCTATAGCCTGTTACTTTGTTAAGTTTATTCTTATCGTCGCTTTTTGGTATCAAGAATGTGTAAGCCCTTTTGAAAGACGGTGGAAGGCGTCCTGCTTGATACGCCTCCTTAAACAGCCGTTCTTGTAACGTGGATACCTGCTGACAGAAAGCCTTGTAAAAGCCTGCTGTTTGGCCGTCAGGACCTGTCGACTTTCCTGGATTAAGGTGTGCTATGGCCATAACAATCTCTTTAGCTGTAATATCTGCTGCTAATCTTTCCGTTTCTTCGGCGTGTAATCTAGGTAAAGCGGATAAGCAATGGTTCTCATAACCAGGCCTGCTCGGTACTCTACACTTGAACAGCTGTTTGTAATACTACTCAAAGGCATGCTTAATACGTTCTGCATATCCAGACATTTTCCCTTTATATTCAACCTCAACTATTTCATTCCTCTTAGCATACTTTTTATCAGTTGCGAAAACCCGCTTCGTTGGTATTTCATCATTCAAAATATTTTCCGTTCGAGCACGAACAAGCGCGCCACGGTATTTTTCCGCATCGATAGCCTCAGTTTTATTTTTTGTTTCTCTTATTTCTTTCATAAAGGTACCTGGCTTTGCCGTCTCTGCATCGACTTATTCCTGTAGTATCTTTTAAAGACGATAGTCTTTCTTGGGGAACTTAAACGCAGAAATTTTGGTCTGTCTTTCTGTTTGTCGGCACGTCACCCGATTCAGCCACCCGGCCAAAGCTGAACCATTTGCTTACCGCCCACCCATTTTGAACTGGTACGGCTGTTCATACTTGTGAACGTTGTCGATCAAAAAGTAAATATTACGCATATCTGAGGCGCAACATCATTAGGTAAGCATTAGGTGGTGTGTTCCTTTAATAGAAAATACATAGATACGCAATTTTAAAGACCCTAGTTTCTTAAGCTGCGCTGAAAATGCGACTGCGCTGAAACTTGTCTTCCTCCGTGCCCTCTGCACAAGCTCATGTTGTGTTTCGGTTTCGGTTCAGTATTGCATTGTACGAATGACAGGGGGCGCCGCTCTGGCGTTCCTGTTTTACCCAGGCGACGTGTAAATAAGAGAGTTTGTGGAGAGTACTCGTTGAGTGCAAACGTTTCTTCTCCTTCGGCGCATCGCGCCAAACAGCGTGTTCGGGCTGGCCGGCGTCCCTACCGGTCGCGTTGGTCACCGCCGGTCTTCGCCTGCCGCTGCGCCGGGACTACCAGCCCGCAACACAGCACTCGTGTTTCCCGACGCATTGCCAGATGGCGTCCATATCTCACGCAGCGCCTCTTCTATCGTCTTTAGACGACATTTGCAGCGAAGCACGCAGATACGCGGCCGATTTTTTCAGGTTACTTTCTTCTTTGCGCTCTTCGAAACGTATTTCTACAGCTCGCTCTATGGTTCCCATTTTTACGGCTTCTTTAAACCTCTCCCATCGCTCACCCCATCCTCTATGACAGTTCTGATTTCATTTGGGAAAATCAATTGGGGAAAATGTCGCCGTAAAACCTAAAGTGATGTGGGAGGCGTGGAAATTAAACACAAAGCGCTTAAAGGATGATCTATTTATACAAAGCATGATAACAGAAATTGCTAAATCAAAGAGAGCCACGCTGGTGCTTAACGCTCCTTTGCAAAAGGACCCTATACAGGCGTCATGTCAGGCAAGGAATCGCGTTAACATATGTAATATAGCGTGGCAATAGAGTAAAATAACAACCAGGCGTCACACAATGATAATTGCGCAACGAGTGTGCAGTTTAAAGCTTACCACTCACTATAAAGCACTCAGCCATAATTCTTCATCCTCATCAGCCACATGTAGCGTCAAACAAAAGTGCACATAATGCCTTAGAGATTTGTAGCGGATACCATGCTTCTACGTAGAATGACCCAGCGTGGCAGTCGAGTATTCCACCGCAGAATCACGCCGGTGCTTGCAATTTCTTCGCAAGAAGAGGCTGTGCAGGCGTCTTGTCGAGCAAAGAATCACGTTAACATATGTAATATCGCTCGTAGAAGAGGAAACTAAGAATGAGGCGTCACACATAGCGAATTGCGTAGCAAGTGGGCCGTTTAAAGCTTAGAACTCATTACAACGGGCTCAGCCATAAGTTTTTATCGTCATCAGCCAGAACATTAACAAAGTGCACGAAGGGCTTTACAGATGTGTAACGGGTACCTCGTTTCTCCGCAGAATGACGAATAATGGCAGAGTCAGTGCTTCCCAACTTCGCAAATATTATCATCATTTTTATGGCGTAGTGGGTTTCTTGCTAGTGTACTTGTAGTGGTTGCCCCTAGAGAGTTTACGACGGGCTCTAGAATGGCCACTGTCTAAAAGCATTGACCAGTCACAACTTTTAGTCATAACGTTACGACTGGTCACCACGACCAGTCAACGTAAAAGCGTGAGACCAGACATAACTTTTAGACAGTGACTTTGTAGTGCCGTTACAGACTCTCTCCTCCTTTTTCATTCTTTCCTACCCTCTTTCCCCTTCCCCAGTACAGGGTAGCCAACCGGAGTATATTCCTGGTTAACCTCCCTGTCTTTCATCTACCCTTCTCTCTCTCTCTCTAGAAAGGACGCTCTTCCAGATTTCGCTGTGACTGTGCTGCGTGTTCCGTGCAGGCCTGGCGTTACTTAAACTTGAGATGCTCTTGCCGCGAACGCTACAACGAGCGGCAAAGCTAGTACCGACCTTCGTTGACCTTTTCACCAAAAGCTATTCTATTACTAATTTTATTTCCCGACTATCGCTCTCCAGAACTCCGTTCATCTCGCAGAGCGCAATATCTGTCAGAATGTCTTTTTTTTGAAGTAATTCCGCCTCGGCAGCTTCCATTCCTCTTCAAACTTTGTGAACTTCCGCTTTGCCCTCAAACCCATCGCTGAATGTCGCGTTTCTTTTTGGTATTAGGCCCCTACTTTCCTACGCAATTAAGAACTGGGCCAACAGGGAGTGCGACGAAGACCCCGGAGCAACAGAAATTTTCATCAAGTGATTGATAGAGCGATTTATGGCTGCAGTATGGTCACTTGACGTGCCTTTCCTGATACCCGTGGTAGTGAGAGAACATGCCCATAAAACAGCAGCATGATTGACTAATAGACAGATTTAAGCCCCCCCCCCCCCCCCTCAGCCTCTCTTCCGTAGCACACACAATCGGTTCTCTACATATACATACATCGTTTAGGTGATGCAGTCACTGATTCTTCGATTTTTGGAAAGTTGATCAAAGCTTTAGGCCTATACGTCAGTGGCAGTATAGTGTACAGGCAGTGTACCAAGCCGTACCTGAAGTGTCGCTTCAAATCTGGAAAAAAAAAACGATCGAAACTTCGAAATGCGCTTCATTCGTAGCGATTTGAGCGTGAACCATGTTATTCGCTTCCACGTGCCATGCGCCAACAATTCACATATTTATCATGAAGATATTCAGAAAAGTTATAAAAAATAAGTGGTAACTTTTGCAGCAACAGCGTGAAGCAGTTTGGCTGGTAGCACGGGGCGCTAACGCCTGAGTGCTGTCGACTAGACGGCCGCTACGGAATGAAGGAATTCGGAACCTGTGAAAATATGTACAGAATATTTATTTAGCCCAATAAAATATTCAGTTTTCCCGCTTCAACAGAAACCAGGCCTGTCGCATCCTGGGGCGATATCGAATTTTATGGACAGTGTAGCGACAACGCGACCTTTCCACCACATAATGTCTTTCCTTTGCCCAATGTTGTAGGTCGTTTATCCATATGAGCGCCCTCGCAAGGACTCCGAGATAGTTGGGACAGTGCCCTTCTGGAATATAGCGCGCTCGTGCTTCCTAGAAAAGCACGCTCTAAAGCTGCATGGCCCTTCCATGTTTGATATTTCCTCGCACCTCTTCTCCGATGGCTCTTACCCACGGCAAGTGCTATGGCGCTCAGAAATCATCAATAGAGTGCGCCGCAGGCTTTGTTGACACTCGAGTCTGTTTGCTCATCTGATGGGTCGGCAGCCAGGGGCTAATATTGCTTCGAACCTTTACCTGCGCACGAAAATATCCCCCCAACTACCCTCATATATAATAGCATCACCACCTCATTACAGATCCGGGTCACACTGCCACGGCTTCGAACGCGAAGAGGGACCGCGTTTCTTTGCTGCTTGCATAATATTGCCATAAGCGTTCACGTTGCCAGAGAGCAGGTAGATGTCGCTTCCGTTAAGCTTTGTAAAGTAGGACTTCAAGTTTTAAATTTTCAAGTTTATTTCAGATATTAGTACAGAAACAGAACATCGTACAGGTTGAATATACAGAAGGAGGTCCTAAAGCACTAGGCTGCAGGAGGACCTCCTGTCCAAGGTTGTAAATTAAAAATGGCCTAATTAGCAGTAACAGAAATATAACAAGGAAAACGCGTGGTTTGAAAGAACAAGAATAGGTCAATTATAGGTAAACAAAAATGGTACAACAAACAGCATTATTGAAGCAAAAAATATACGTCTAGTAGTTAAGGATAACAATATTAATAATATCTGGGGTTTAACGTCCCAAACCCACGATATGATTATGAGAGACACCGTAGTGGAGGGCTCCGGAAATTTCGACCACGTAGGGTTCTTTAACGTGCAAGTAAATTTAAGTACACGGGCCTCAAACATTTCTGCCACCATCGAAAATGCAGCCGGCGCAGCCGGGATGCGATCCCGCGACCTTCGGGTCAGCAGTCGAGCGCCATAACCACTAGACCACCGTGGTGAAGCTAGTAGTTAAGGAAATAAGAATACAATTGTCTTTTTAAATAAACCGATTGTAGAACACTGTTTGATGTGGAATGGTAATGAATTCCATATAATAAAGCAAGAAAATAAGCAATGTGACGACCATAATTAGAACGGATAGAAGTAGTAGTAAAAAATTTCCATTTGAAGAAACTCTAGTTGGGTTATAGCTACTAAGAGCATCAGGACAACAAGCACATGATGGTACAAGATGGATGACTAACTTGAATAGTGCAATGGTGAGGTGACATTTAAATAAACTAGAAATAGGAAGTATATCAAAGTTGTGAAGTAATGGTGATTCACTACTGCGATATGAACTGTAAGTTATTATTCTAATGCCTTGGTTCTGCATATGCTGGATGGGAGATAATGGGTTAGGTATGTATTGCCCCATGTAGTGATTCAATAAATAATCTGACTGTGAATGAAAGCGTAATATAATTTGATTAAAGTCGAAGTCTTAAAATAGTCGCGTGCTCTGATTAAAACTCTAACAGCAAATGCTCGAGCTTTTTTCTTAACTGCGTGACATGGTTAGAATATTTTATCGTGAAGTCAAGAATAACTCCCAAGGAAGAGCATTCATTGTCAGGAGCCATGAGCATGTAATTTATTTTGATGGTGACCTGGGATGGGAGAACTTTCTTACTTGAGTGGAATATCATAAACTTTGTTTTTGTAGGATTCATAATGAAAGATTTACAATGGCACCAGGTTAATATGCTATTTAGCTCTTCCTGTAAATATAGCGTCAAAGAGTGAATGGATTTCTCAGAGGCTAGTATGGTAGTGTCATCAGCGTAAAGGAAAGGTCCAGAGTTAGTAACTGTTTGAAAAAGCTCATTCATGTAAATCAAAAATAAAAGATGGCGAAGAAGGAATCTTTGAGGAACGCCTTGATTAGTGGTCAAAAAGTTTGATAATATATAGCGAACATGAACAACCTGTTATCGGTCAGAGCATCATCATCATCATCATCATCATCAGCCTGTCTACGCCCACTGCAGGGCAAATGCCTCTCCCATGTTCCGTCAATCAACCCGGTCCTGTGCTTTCTGCTGCCACGTTATACCTACAAACTTCTTAATCTCATCTACCCACCTAATTTTCTGTCTCCCCCTCACGCGTTTACCATATCTTGGAATCCAGTCAGTTACCCTTAACGACCACCGGTTACCTATGTGACCGTCATCGGTCACATAGGTAACTTTTAATAGGAGTTAATGCAGGTCCAACAATACCAGTAGACTTAAGTTTGGTTTCCAGAATGCTGTGATTAAGGGAGTCAAGAGCTTTGGTTAAATCAATGAACAATGCTCCAGCAAATTCACTAGAATCGATAGCTCTTTTAATCTTATCGGTAGAAGTTAGCAAAGCAAGATTGATAGAAAGAGCTGGTCGGAATCAAAACTGATGAGAAGTTAAAATAGAAAATTTATATAAGTAATTAGTGATGCGTTTGTCAATACACTTCTGTACTATTTTACTAAAGGCTGATAAAATAGATATTTGGTGATAACATGAGATGCATATTCTGTCACCTTTCTTGAACACTGGAATGATATCGGCATTTTTTTAATTGTAATGTAAATGACCCGGTCTTGAAAATTAGATTAATAACGAGGGATAGAGTGCATATACTGATAGTAGAAAAGGAAGGTGTGCGGGTGAACAGTTTATGACAGTGTGAACTGCTGCAAGCAAACTGTGTATTGGCATGATATTTGAAGTGGGTTCAGTGTGCTATCATTTTTTTTTTTCGGATTGTTCATGTTTAGGTACCGTTCAGTATTATTCTTTTTTTTTTCGCTGCATTACTTCGTGATATGGAGTAGCCGAGGCAATATGGACCTCAACCTCTCCACAGCAAAACAGTTCGAACAGAACAGAACAGAACAGGGACGGCAATATAGTTAGCAATTAACAATGTTGGACGAGTGAATTCCATCAAGTCTAGCAGTAGTGACACTTAGTTTACTAATAATGCCGATTAATTCGTTTCGTTCTGTTGGAAAAAGTTAAAATGATTGTCAAGAGCGCACTTGATATTGATTCAGGGTTAGGTTAGGACAGACATTGGTAACTTAAATGGGAGAACGTTAAGAAAAACCGACATCGGCTGCGTCAACCCGACGACTAGAAAAAATGAAAATTAAGATCCCAGCAGGAACAGAGCCCAAGTATTCTGCGTGGCAATCAGGTATTCTACCGCAGAGCCACGCCAGGTCTATAAACTGGTTTAGAAAAACAGCCTATGCAGGCGTAATATCGATGCAACGTCAATTGTAGTTATGGTGCTGGCGATCTAATTTTGCAAGAAAGCAATAAACACTACATGATACTCCTACGATACAGGCGCGATATCAGATTAACGTGTGTGGTTCCAGTGTTGGCTCCGCTTTTAGAGCAGTCTAATAAACATTACATTTGTATTCATAAGATCAGCAAGCTATATTGAAGCATTGATCGACCCCGGAGGAATACATTAACAAAAATTACGTATGATATTCGCATCATCGCACCGTAAAGTGAACTTAGTCCGCCAGAACGACGCAGTGTCCTCTTCATTTCTTACGAGGCTGGGCGATGGCCTTGTGCTGACCGATGATGATGCCGCATTGATTGACAGCCGCTTTTTAGACTAGGCTACGTAGGTCACATACGCCCATGTAGTCTACCAATGCGACAAGCTCCATCCACTTATGTTGGTCTACGTAGCACAATCTCGGCCTACCAGCCTCGACTGCCTATACCTCACCAACGCCACGGGTGACTTCACGTTCCGACATGCCGCCGGCTCTATCGACATAAAATCTGTCGACGAAATGACCGAGGCATCCACGATTTCCAACAGCCGTACTATACCTCATAGTTCACTACACATGGACCCGTCGTCACCGCGATCACGACCTGATCCGACAACAAGGCATGATCAGCTGCTGGTGCTCACTGATCACGTGGATGATGACCTTGTTCAAGAACTGTCAAGAAGTTCTTCCACACATGCACACGGGTTCGTGAAACGTGCGTGCGTTCTCCATCATAAGGAAAAGTATCCGCTTCTTACCGCTTCTGGTGTTCGTATAATACCCACGTTGCTGTTGGCAGCGTTACCCAACCGTAAACAACTGGTTATATAACACATATGCGGCTCTTCAACATATGTGCGTGTGTATAAAATTTATGCAAATATTTAGCGTCATATTGTAACGTTTCGCTCACTAAAAAAATTACGCCACGGTCCCCTTCCAGCCGCATGATTCGCATAACACCGACTCCCATGGTACGTGGGATCTGCTGTATTTTTTAGGCTACGCACGTTAAAGTGAATTGCTGATAAGCTAGAATTGTTCCGGAAGGAATCTAATTTATTAATACTAAGATAAGACGACATGACGTAGTGCGGTTTAACTTGGTAGATAAGTTACTATAGGTGACCAGATCTATACCGAAAGACAGAAAGGTCAGCTTCGGTGCGAATGCGATACACCCTACTTTCGTTATATTGCCTAGCCTTAATCTGGCAATTGTCAGTCCAGAGATCCGCCCAACACCTTCTCTCTTTTTTGGGAAAGAGCTTTCGCAAACAAGCTTTTGTTATCAGGAGTGAGGTGATCAGTTGCACACACTGGAATATGACGAGGGCCTGGCAATCCGAGATCATTCGTGTGCAATTTGGCCTTGCGAGCCTTGCTTAGAAATTCCTGCTTTTTGTCGCGGGAGCAAAAGCGCGCGATAATGTTTTTGTTTCAGTCAGTGTTAGTGGGGGCGCGATGAATGACATCGATGTCTGAGGCATTGATAGTGCAGTTGATTTTAGTAGCCATAGCTTTTACGATGGCTGTGCAATCTTCCCCTTGAGTGCAGGGAATTCCTTTTATTCCTACATTGTTGTCTCGAATATTGTTCCAGTTCAGACACACGGTTAGCCAACATTTCATTTTGTTGCTTCAGTGAATTGTTAGAGGCAACTAATGCTGCATTATTCGAGCGGAGTTCCTCAACAAGCGCATTGAACTTCAGCCGTCAGCTTTTATACATCAAGATGATGTACCTAAAGTTTGGATTTGCACTATTCAAAAAGTTTAGAAGCTATTTTCTCCAGTTCATTTTCAGTCCGACCTCAATGTGCTCAATGCGCCTCGCCAACTCGAGAGTTGAAGGCATAGTTGCAGGCACACAGAAATAACACAGTGGCACAGTGCGGTAGTAAAGACGCGACTAAATCACCGACAGCAGCAGCCACGGCAACATTCGACGCCTAAAGGAATAACGAAAGACACTAACCTGCGGAAGCGTCGGAAACCTTTAGTATAAGCGCCGATGCGTAGAGCCGTGATTGTTGCTGCAAAGTGACGTTGGACGAGACGTGCCACCGCTTTATGCTAGAAGACGAGCTGGTGACCTGCGCAGTAGATCTACGCAGATGATCTTTCATCCGCCAAGGAAAGGCGTCTCTGGCTTTCGTGTAGATGGCATGATGCAGATGTCTCAATCAGGCGGTGGTCGTCGTAGCCAAGCTGGAACGGTCGGGAGTGCAGGACCAGCGAAACCGTGGTGGCCGCAGTCCAACAGCGAACAGCAGAACCTTCCGAAAGCCTGCGGAAGCGTCGCAAAGCCTTTAGTACAAGCGCCGATGCGTAGAGCCGTGAATGCTACTGCGAAGATCACACACCGTTCGTGTGAAAGCGCCACGCTGTGACTGTAGTTGTCGGCCCTGTTCTCCTTGTACTCTGCTTCTTGTACTCTCCTTGAAGATATTTATTCTGATAACTTATAAGGCCGGCCGCCTTTCGTTAAATGTTATGCACCACACAGTACCTACCGCTTTATAAGGTTTTAGGAGAAAGGGGACAGAAACACTTCAAAAATGCACGTTTGTTTAAAAAGAAATAGCAATGCATCCGTCCTGCTTTGCTTTATGATATGTACCAGCAAGACAGTTAATTACTTTCCCACTGCATTTGAAAAGGCTTTTTTTCCCTCTTTGTTACCAAGCGGCGACAAATTACGATGGAAACCATATTGCCAATGTATATTCATCAGCGCTATGAGTCACTGGTTTCATTAGCTAAATAGTTAAAGCGGGGCCAAAGATATTCGAGTTGTCCCACTCCACTAATCGCCGAGCTCCACCTGGCTTTCCCGTAGTTCGAGTGTGCGGGACAAACAACAAGAAAGAAAGAAATAAAGAAGGAAATGAGAATTTGTCATTTTCAGAGAGAGATTACTAGCTAAGATAAACAGAAACCAGATAATAATTGGGGCCAGCAAGCAATTACACGTTTTTTTTTTCAATTTATATATCTATTGGTGTCGTCAACTAGAGAAACACAAATATTCGAGCGAAAACTTAAGTCAATTTACAGTGCTAGCGGTTTACCAACCCAACAATGACCAGCTTCAAAAATGTTCGTATTTTAATGAGATCGCGTTAACGAGTTCGTTTCGCAGAAATTCCGGTCTCGTCGTCGGCGTCGTTGGCTGTGAGCGAAAAATCAGCGGTGCCCGTGAGCGAAAATTCGCGACAGATGCAAATAAAGAAGTAACAAGAATTCTTACGTTCGCTAGGGAATCGAACCCAAAACTTCTGCGTGGCAAGTTGGTGTTCTACCACAGAGCAACGCCCATGTTCAAAATCGCTTCGGAAAAAAAACACTATATGAAATGTTATGTTGTGCGACGAGCGTCATTAACACATGTAATAATACGTGACACAAGCGTGGAATCACACCAGACGTTAAGACATGTGAGTTGCGCCACCAGTGGTTGGTTTAAAGACCTGCCAATTACAAGGTACACATGCATAATTAATTAGCGTTATCAACAACAGCATTAACAACGTGTGCAGCTGCGCAGGTGCGCGTGCCGCCTTAAGGATGCATAGTGAGCACCTCGCATGGTGTGGGCATGCCCCTCCAATCCTGCCTACCCACCCCACTCCCACCCCACCCGAGAGGACTGGGAAGCTGTCCTGCTCGGCTGCTCCGACCTCCAAGCCCAACAAGCATTGGTGGCTAGAGCCCGGGCCGCCGCGGCAGCTACAGGGATACCGGACTAGGGATCCCTCCTAGTGTTTGTGAAGGGCGGGCCCATCCGGCTCACCCCGTCCACACCTCTCGCTGTATATAGAGTAATAAACGTTTTCCACCACCACCACCTCGCCAACACCAAGAAGGTACTATGTCATCATGGGTACTTCGCAAACGTACTTGCAGGAGGCATTCTAGGATAGCTTGAAAGGGCCGATTTGCAGGAGCACAGACGTTGCTTTCCTTGCGGCACGATTTATACCTGTGCCCACACGGGCACAGAAAATGGCATTTGCCTCCTAATGCCTCCAGATTTAATGCCATTCGTGCAGTGCCACACGGACGAACGAAATGGCATTCGCCCAAATGCCATTCGTCACCTAATGCCATCGCCAGAACTCCTTCGACTGAGAAATGCATACTCTCGACGGCACAGCTGACGAAGTGCGGTATACCTAAATTATATAAAACGACATCCTATTCACCTAAAAATAAAGTTTTCACGGAAGCACACAAGTGCTGCTGCGAAAAAATGCACTCGACGAAGATCTTCAGCTGGGAGACGCTGTATTTCGGATGAGACAGGCGCCATTTTCTTTTTACGCTGTGGATCTGACTAGCGTTGGCTTAGGTTGCTACGGTCGGCTGCAACGTCGTGAATCAAAGCAACGAACTAAAGCTTACGGCAGTGCTTATTTCTACATTTAATTCCGGTTGACTTCCGGTTTTGCTTAGGTCGAAAGTAACAAAAACAAAGTGCGGCATACGTCAGACACGAATAGTCAATTTTTGACAGAAATCAAAGAAGCTATACACGAACGATAAATCAGACCCGAAGTGGAGTTCTGTATAGTGAGGCTAAAACCTTGTGGCCAGTATTTATTTGTTATATTCCGAACGCCAGCGGTCCTGTTTCCGTAAGCACTTCCTAGCGGGCCTCAAGCCTCTGTTTCTACCAGAGCTCACTGGTTTCCCATCGGCGGAATTCTTGAGCAGAGCACGTTTCGAGAGCCTTTCAATGCTTTTTGCTTGAAGAGCGTTGCAGAGAAGCTCTAATTGGTCGTGAAAGACTACTGCCCTGTGGCAACCTTTCAAAGGTAAAAAATGAGGGAATGAAAAAATCCACTCAGCTTTGTCGAACACTACCGCGCATTTACACTTCTCCATTCATCGCCCGATAAGCACAAAACAAAAAGGTGATTGAAGAACCATAGGGAACCAAGCTAACGAGCGATCTTTGAGAGAGGACCCTCTTATCTTATTCACAAGGGTCTCCGTGCCTTTGAGGATCGGCCTAAAGTCCATTCAGTTTTGTCTCATTTTTTTCCCGTGCGTGTTGAAGCATTATTTTTAACGCTTCGTGCGTTTCCGGCTACATATAGACGAATGCAGCAATACTTTTTGATTTTGTACTTACATGTCATCTTATCGTGCCTTTAAGATATATGTAACAAGAGATATCATTTCATATCGTATCAGCCAAGTACCATCTTATGCTGCGTGCTTCCCTCAGGCTACGCGCAAGGAGGATTTTGTATTCATCTTCTGTAGGGTGTACCCGTAGAAATGATCGGGCGAATATGAAGTCGAAAAGGAGAGACCTCGAAAAGTGGTATGCCGTGGTTGTGCGTCGGGCAGGTCTTCCAATGCGAAATACCAATCCTCAGGTTGCTAAATTGAAGCACCACCGTAACTATCGTCGAGGGCCTTGCGAATAAAAGCGCTTATAGACGACAACAACGGCTGCGTGGAAAGTAAGAGATAGGTTAGTGTCTGAAGAAACAAATGATACTCGGGGGTAATTGTCAGTGGAGGTAATCAAGAAAAGCGCCATCTAGGAGGCTGTTTGTATAGGCCATCTATGAACGTACTGATGTTTGTATAGGGTAATTTCTATTACTGCATCAGTGCTTTTGTTGAGCTGTTCAAGTTCTTTTCTGTTGCTTTATTTTTTCATTGGCCAGAGGGAGAGGGGGCATGATGGAGGTGGAGGTGCAGCAAACATTACAGAACAAGAACACGCCAACCTGCATGAGAGTAAAGCCCCCCCAATTGACATTGCCGTATCACAGCGGTATTATAGTTATAGCGACATTGCTCACGCTAGAAGATAAGCAGATTACACCGACAAAAATTCGGCAGATCCCACGTACCGTGGGAATCGATGTTGTGCGAAGCATGGGCAGGATGGTGACTGTGTCGCAATTTTTCTCATTGAGTGAAACGTTGCGGAATGGCGGTAGAGAAATGTACAAATGGTATACGACAAACATATTTTGAAGAGTCGCACATGTATTATATAACCAGTTGTTTACCGTTCCTTAACGATGCCAACAGCAAAATAGGTGTTACCAACACCAAACGCAGTAAGCTGATATGTATACTCGGGGACAACTTTCTGTGGCAATGAAGGGAAAGCTACAGAGCCACAATGTACGTATCCTACCGCTAATGAATGTAGTCCCACAATTGGGTCCGTATTTTCTGCGTGAGATATATAAAATACTCCTTAATTTTCTACATGTATCTTTTTGAGACGGAACGCAGCGCACACAAGCGAGATATTTGCATTTCTTTTACTTTATACGTTGTCACTTTGCGTTTTTGCGTGCTTGAAAAAGTCGTGCCTTTTACCCGTACCTTTGACGCTAAGCAGCGTTTGCGTCGAAATGCAACGCTAGCCATCACTTTGCACGGTGTTACGAGACGCGCGCCAAACCGGACTACTTCGCGTAGCAGTACATGTGCAGACGCTCCGCCCCCGTAGCTTTCCCTTCATTACCACAGAAAGTTGTCCCCGAGTGTAGTGCTTATATTCTTCAATAGTGGATAGCACGCATTCGAATAGGACAATGAAGGAACACGGATGCACAGGACAGGCGCTACTCGCCGCTAAGCATTATTCAGAAAAGTTTCCCTAGGTTAACGTCTTGAAAGGGGCTGGTTGGTACCCTAGGTATATATGGGCTGGTGGGTCTCCCTAGGTATACAGTCGAAACACGCGATAACGAAATCCCGAGAGAACGAAATTCTCACCGTAACGAAATATTTCTGAGCACCGGCGAACGCCCATGGGAGTCAATGCATTTCGTAACTCGCGACTGCGAAAGATATTCATACCGCATTCCTTCATTAACGAAGTTTTTGAAACACGAGTGTGCAAATAATCTACTCTCGCAACATTAACTACATTCGAAAACTGCTGAAGTGCATTCATGCTACATTTAAATTGTGCAAAACTATCGCCACAGCGCAATTGAGAAGCAGCCGCCATCATTGTTTACGAAAAAAAACATAAAGCTGGCGACAATGATGATGATAATGGCTTGCCGAAATACCTGCTCGTTATCGCGGGCTATGTAGCCAAATCCACATTCCTGATGGAGTTTCGTTCGTTGACATGGCTCTGTGCTTGGCTTTGTCGGCTTTGCGCGCACATGGTCGCGTGTGTGGAGCCATTTGTGGAGCGTTCGCTTGGCCGCTTGGTGCAACATGAACTGTGTGTTGCGATTGCTTCGTCCAATTTCGTTGCCTCCAACGAAAAAGCGGAAATTCATCACGCTGGAAGATAAGGCTGCAATCATCAGTGAGGTGGAAAAGGGCAGGAAAAAAATGCACATCGCCGAAGAATTCGGCATTGCGTGCAGCTTGCTGTCCACGATTCTGCGCTGATCCAGGGGAGCCGGAAGGAGGTTCGCCTGTAGGCGCACTTGATGACGGTACTGGTGACAGCGCAGTGCTGCCGTCACTGACCAGTGCATGGGGCGAACTTTGTGCCGTGGCAAACGTGATTACCGATCGAGAGGCATGAAATTGTTGCATGGTAAGGCCCGCCGAAGCAAACTTACTGACTTTTGGAAATAAAATGTTTTTTTTTGTAAATTACATGTCTTTTCTGCCGCATTCTCGCGCCAACGAAATTCCCGCAAGAGCGAAATTTTGTGCTTTCCCCGCCGATGTTGTTCTTGCGGGTTTCAACTGTATACACAGCGGAGTAGCACGCGCAGGCGCACTGCACATACGTTACAGTGACAGTTGCAGTTGTTAGAGTTGCGTTACAGTTATGCTTATACTTATCCGTTATGACGGAGAACGCACACACGTTTCACGAACCTGTGTACATATGTGGAAGGTATTCTGGGCAGTTCTTGAATAAAGTCATCATCACCGTGTTCAATGAGCACCAGCAGCTATACATGACTTGTTATCGGGCCCGTTCATGATCGCGGCTATGAACAGTCTAAGTGTAGTAAAGTGCGAGGTATAGTAGAGCTGATGGAAACCGCGGATGGCTTTTACGAAGAAATGATCTATGTTGCCTTCTGTCCTGGACGTAGCACCGAGGTCTTGTGCTGCCCTCTCCACGCACAAGCCGTCTTTCATGCCGTCTAAGAACCACGCGATGGTGGGTTTCGAGAAATCAATGCTGAAGTCACCGGTAATCATGAGGGACACGATCCTCTCGGCATAATTATTGTAGGAAGCATTGAGCCCGGTTTTTGCGTAATCCCCGTGGACGACGTTGTGAACCACGTCGACGAGTGGATGGTAGCCCAGCATCTTCCAGGGGTGCTCTGTCTTGAGCTCCCTAAGTTTCCTTGCGTCGGCCGCCGTGGTGTAGTGGTTACGGTGCTCGGCTGCTGACCCGAAGGTCACGGGTTCGATCATGGCCGCGGCGGTCGCATTTCGATGGAGCCAAAATGCTAGAGACCCGCGTACTGTGCGATGTCAGTGCAGGTTAAGGAATACCAGATGGTTAAAATTTCCGGAGCCCTTCACTATGGCGTCTCTCATAAGCATATGGTGGTTTTGGGACGTAAAACACGAATAATTACTACAATTATCACTTCCTTCCGTGCCAATGTGTATGTTCGCGGTTAATGCGTTGATTGAGACTTTGTTAACAATCACCTGTGGCACATACCCGCATAACATGAACTCTGGTATGCGGGTATGTGCCACATGTGACTGAGAGAAAGGGTTTCATGATGTACGCGACAGGTATTTTGCGTTATTCATGTCATCACCAGTGAATCGTGTTCGTCATACACTCATCCTATGCTATGCAAATTTTGGTATATTACAAGTTATGGAGACGACCAGGAGAGCCCACCGACGTAGGCGGCTAGATAGATAGATAGATAGATAGATAGATAGATAGATAGATAGATAGATAGATAGATAGATAGATAGATAGATAGATAGATAGATAGATAGATAGATAGATAGATAGAAACGCCTAAAGTGCCTGAGGTTCGCTAAGAAATGCTTCGCATTTAAAACCACGAAGAGAAACGCGACGCGCGGCGTGCGTTCCCTCTAGCCTGGCCTTTAATTCTCCCAGGACGAGCAACGAACGCGGTGCGACAGCCAGGCGAGCGTCGGAGAGCTATTTTTTAATATGGATGGATGCTATGAGTGAGGTTTGGGCTAAGCTGCCACCTCGCGGTTGGTAAAGGTTGACGAAGTTACAATTCTACTATTGAAAACGCCCCGAATGGGACGGTCGTAACAGTGGCGCGTCACCGGAGCTAATCGCTGAGGCCACGCACTACTTCCCTCTACCGCGTCCTGATCGAGATGTCGGCGTCCAGACGGTGACACCACCGCGCGAACCAAGAGCACTGTCAGGAAAGTGTGAGAGATAAAAGGCTCGTTCGTGTAGCCTCCTTCGTGTGTTTGGCGGTAGCGCAGTGGTTTAAACGCCCTCCAGCCATCGTCACAGACCGAGAGGTCGTGGGTTCGACTGCTGTCAAAGGACCTTTTCCTTCTAGTTCTGTTTTTTGCCATCTGATGGCATTCATTTCGTGACTTATTTCCGTGACGGAAATGCGTCATGAAAGCCTTGGTGGAGTTAGGCATATAACACTTCCGTGTTAAAATAGAGTCAGCTTTATTAGCTTTCAGGAGCATACTTCTTGCCCTGAGGACATTTAGGTACACCGCTTGTTCGTAGGCGTGCGCAGGGTTCTCCACAATTCACTATGTGGAGCCAAGCTTAACCCCCTTGCCTGTGTGTGTGTGTGTGTGTGTGTTTGTGCCCCTACATATGTTGTGGGTAAATTGCAACTCATCTAGAATCGCTCCCCATATGCCTGTTGTGAAGCAGTGACTTCCAATGACGACGCACAAGACATTATTCCCAGCGCATGCACCACGTACGTTGCTCAAGCTTCTCGCCTCTCTCTTGAAATAGTTCTCAGTGCGACTTAGTGCGAATTCTTGAGTCAATAAAAATGCGTTTTCTCTCCATCGCTGTTCTGTAATCTGTGCGATCTTTGTTTTTTTCTAGTAAATCTAAAGCTCTCAAATCAGTAGCCCAGCGTGCAGTACGGCATACGCCATGCACATAAAAAACCAAAGACAAAAAGAAAGCGAACTCCAGTGACATATTACTACATTCTTTTCAAACAACAACTTACACAGAACTGTCCCCTGCCATCAAGCGATTATCTAGAGGAATGCGATCAAAGGATCAGTCTCTTCAAAGAGCTTGAACCAGGGTTGTTTCTTATTAAGTAACGGCGTGGTCTTGGAACGACAAACTCGTTTTACTCTAGTAGCCTTTCTTCTTAGCGTTTCTTTTCTGTGACTTCCTATTGGCTCCTTTACTCAAGGGTTGTCGAAGAGGTCTGAAGAATCCCCTGGGGTTGGTCTTTTCAGGGTATTCGCTTCTGCGTGAGCAGCCTACCGGAACTTTTGTACTGCTATCATCCCATCGGTGCTCCGATTACATCATTTTAAAAGTTGGTTGCTTTGAAAAGCCCGGTTCTTTTTTAACAGAACTCATTTGTGTGTGTGTGTGAGAGAGAGAAAGCTCTTCAATGAAAAGCAGAGAATTCCGCTGGCGTATATAAAGGCGTCTACATGCTACTCTATATAGGGGAGGCGATTGAGGACAGAAAGGCCCTTGGAGGAGGAGGGCAGGAAAGGAGAAGGGGAAAAAAGAGGAAAATAATACGACCGTGGTATTTGCATGTCACAACGTAGTGGTTGTCATCTAAGCTACATTACAGGAAGGAAGGAATACGAAAGGGAGAAGGCAGGGAGGTTAACCAGACAGCAGTCCGGTTGGCTACCCTACGCCGGGGGAAAGGGAAAAGGAGTGGAAAGATGGGAGAGACAGAGAGAGAGGGGGGGAGCGAAAAAAAAGGAAATGATCAATAAATGCACTGACACGTATGTGGCGGTGGCACTGTAAAAATAGTCACAAGCGCTCACAAGCGTTCACACAGGCCCGTAGTCCTTAAAAAGCACAAAAGTGCTTTAACTGCCTTGTGGGAGACGAGCGATGAGGACGGTGCTCCAGAAGCATCTGCACGGAGAGCGGCCGATCGTCCAATCGTCGCATCGCATCAGAAAGAGTTTGTCTTTCAGAGGCAAATCGAGGGCAGTGGCTTAGCAGATGATCGATGTCTTCCTCAGTACTGCAGACCTCGCATGCCGCACTGTCGGTGATTTCAATTAATGTTGTGTATGCCTTCGTGAAGGCAACTCCCAACCAAAGCCGACAAAGAAGTGAAGCTTCACGTCGACGAAGTCCCGATGGAGGTCGGAGTTCCAGCGTAGGGTTTATTTGGTGGAGTCTCGTACGTTTATACTTGGCATGTTCCATTCCGCCTAACAGAGACTACGTGCCAGGTGACGAAGCTGCCTCGCAGCGTCTGTCCTGGAAAGAGGAATCGGAACGGTGGTCTCTTCTTGATGGGATGTGCGAGCAGCCTTGTCTGCGGAAACATTGCCACTGATCCCGCAATGACCAGGTAGCCACTGAAAGTCAACCTCGTGGCCTTTTTGTTTGACGCGGTAATGAATCTTGAGAGTTTCGTACGTAAGCTGTTCGTGGCAGCCGCGTCGGAGAGGTGACCTAAGGACCACAGAGTCGGAGAAAACGGCCCATTTGCTCGGTTTCTCCGAATCGATGTACTCTAGGGCACAACGCAGAGCCGTAAGTTCTGCCGCCGTAGATGTAGTTACGTGGGATATTTTGAGTCGTAGGGTTATTTCTCGTGCTGGTATCACCACCGCACCGCCGGAACTGGACACCGTGGTCGACCCATCGGTGTAGATGTGTACGTGGTTACTGTAGGTTTCGTGCAAGAAAAGTAGGCTCAATTGTTTTAGTTTGGCGTGGATAAAGCTGATTTCTTCTGCAGTCCTGGAATTGTTAGGCGTACTTGTGGGAGGTACATGCACCACGGAGGAAACACCGGCTTCTCCGCAGGCGCATACCCTGATGTGAACGATGCGCGATGGGCGCAGACAGTTGCACTAAATGTCGTGCGGGGCCTTTCAGCCGCGAGGCTTGCCAGGTGGAGGGAAGGATTCCTGGCATATTGCCTGAGGTAAGTGCGCATGATCTCAACGGTGATGTGCGTCGTGATCGAGTAGTCCTGAGCAATGGCAATGGTTTCAGCTGTTGAAGTGCAGTGTGGTAAACCAAGGCATATCCTAAGAGCCTGAGCTTGAATGCCTTGTATCGTACGAAGGTTACTTTTGCAGGTATTGGATATTGCAGGTAGGCTGTATCACAGGAACCCAATAAATATTACCAGGTACAGCTCTAACATAGACTGTATGGATACTCCCCAAGTTTTTCCTGCGAGGAACCTGAACAAGTGACAGCGTTCAGCCGCTTTTTCACATAGTTTACGTGAGGGGTCCAAGACAGGTCTCTGCCGATTACGACTCCCAAGAATCTGTGACTCCTGCTGGATGACACACATTGGCCGTTAATTGATATGCCGTAAGCGGACATTGGCTTTCTGGCGAATGCCACGACTGCACACTTTCCACTTGCTATTTCGAGTCCTTGATTACGCTGGTAGCGAGATGTTACTGTAGCTGCCTTCTGAAGTCGAGCGCGAAGTTGAAGCCGCGTCACAGCTGACGTCCATATACAGATTTCGTCAGCATAATTGCAGTTTATCAATTCGGTCAATGTCCTCGAGGAATCTGAACTGATGTTGCTGAGTAGGAGAAAAAGTAGGTCCAAGCATTTTTCCGAGATTTAGCGGTGCTTGGGAAGTTGAGCATATTTTACTTTGGAGACACGTTCTTTCTTCTCTGTATGCCTAGCAATCTAATAAAATATGTTGTATTGATTCTAGAGCGGTAAAATGTGATGTTGGTAAAAATGTGAACCGAACTGGAGTATTTCATGGCGGTGTATTCTAGGGCGATTTGCAAAATATCAGCTTGTGGCATATTCTTTTTCGTGTTGATACCGGGGATGTGTGAGCACACTTGCATAGATGAGAATGTCCAAGGTGGAAAATTAAAGCGCACGAGCTGACGCATTATTGCAGGAATTTGTGAACAAGCTGAAGCATCGGCTTCAGTATGCACATTCCCCCACCTTCCCTCCGAAACCCAACCGTCCCAATGGTATCATTCGTCCTCGAATGAGCGTCACGCTTTACACGTAAGCCGCTTGTTCGTTACCATCCTATATACAGCTCATCTTTATAAGGCTTGCGCAGGAATCCTAAGGACTAGAGAAAAAGTGGTACGGCGTCGCCCACAAGAAAGTCGTGGGAACGCTTCTTTCAAAATTTGGACGTCAGAAAAAGCATCGAGAGTGTACCTTATAACATGAAGAGGGGAACAACAACCGGAACCATGCGAACATACTCTGTATGCAGTAATACCACAAGGGCATACGACGATCTACAAAAAACACTATGTTCCGTATGGGAACATCGCATTAAGTCATAACGCGGGCGACGTTTGAAAATTGAAGATACATAGATTGGTTGGTTTACTTTTTATGCAATACACAATCATGAACAAAGTACTTTTCAATACAATAGGGGCTCTTTTTGATTTTACTCCATCAAAAAAACGAGATATAGATGAGTAAATATTCAACATTTAACCCAAATTGACTAAAAATGTGCAAAGCGTAACCAGCCTCTCCACATGACTTGTACAAATTACAATTAAAGGTTCTGTGCTCTGGCGAATTTTATTCGTATCCTGAAATTTTGTTTCTATGTTTAAGACTGTCAAAAACTAGTCTTTTTTCATGTGAAACTGAAAAACTTGAGCTTGAGCGCTCCCTCTAATGTTTCGCAGAGTTTCTTAGAGATTGATAACCCGGAAAAAAACAGATATGCCTTTTTGGTCGTGCACAAGTCATAATTTCCAGCGAAATTTACTAGTGGAAGCTCTGCAGCTAGTTTGTATAGTGTGGACGCAGCCAGTACGATGGTCCATCAACTATGGGTACTGAGTGGTAGCATATACGCGGGCAATCTAAAGTCAAGCGGCTCTGCGACTTCGCATAATTGATCAAATTTTCAGAAAACATTGCGTTATATACAACGCGCAACAAATGCACATGTGAATAGAAAGTGGTCGCTCTCGTACGATTGTATTTTCTTTACTCCATATTCTGGCAAAAAAAAGACAGTTTATTTAAATTTAATTTAGCATTTCTTTCTGAAGCATCAAAATACGAAACTCAAGAAATGACGTTGCGAGATGGTCCCAAGGAACAGCCACGAATAATGATCTAATGCAAGTGCTGCCCATAACTACCCCACTGAAGCTTTGCAACCACAGCGCCAGAATTCCTTCTAGTTATCTTTCCTGGAGACTCCACGGGCCCAGATGTTGCCGCAAGACATCTTCACAGACAGGTATTCCATATGTTGCTCCCTTTTCTCGGAAGCAGGCCGAGTCATTTCGCGGCGTTTCTATCAATACGGCCGCGGCTACCATCTATCGTTCCCAGGGAAGGACATGGCGCGATAAATGGCGACCCGGTGCGCGCTCCTTTTCATGTTGACGTAAGCTAAGAAAAAAGGGCAGTCTTTCTTTTTTTAGTTTCAGAGCTGCACCGACGACGGCTTCTTGTTAGCTTGCGCGACACTGAGTCGTTTGTCTTGACGAGGCAGCCGCTTCGATGGTATACGTTGTACGCGCGAGCTTTCCTGCGTGGCATTCCCGATGCCTTTTCCGAATCGACGTGCTCTTCGCTGCTCTCCTCGCGTCCTTTCTCGGAGTTCGCCGATGTGCTTGGGTACTCTCCCCAAAGAAGTCGCATTTCGGAAAACACCGCGCGCTCGGGCGAGCTGCGAACGAAAAGGAAAGCGGGCGTCGGTTCATTGGAGCATATGGTTGGCCGCTTTCATGCTCTAATGTACGAACTTAAAAAATTCCAAGTTTGCCACTTGTGAGTTGATTCTATAGTTCTGTGTCAGACGCTGTATACCTCTGACAAACATTGTGCGCCCTTACTATGGTGAGTGAGAATGTCATCAATAGGATTATCAAAAAAGGAACTTGAATTTTTGGGTTTGTTCACACGTGGTGCTTCTCTTTCTCTTTTCTGTAGCCCGAACTTTTCCTTCTTTCTTTCAGTTTCAGATACTGAGCTTGTATATGCGCATGATCTGCCATACAGTTTTTGCTTATATATTAAAAGCGCTAACGCGACAGGGACACGAAAGGGTAAAACACGAGTGCTTATCACAACCGAAGGATTTATTGCATGCAAAGCAAATATATATCCAAACCCGATCCACGCGTATTACCCACGCATGCGCACCGTTAGTGACAGCAAACATAGAAGTAGGATTTAAACATACGCTCCCCCTCCGACTATCTCGCCTCCTAGAGCAGTGCCACTTAATTTATTTGGCCGAATGGCTAAAGATGAGTGACGGCGCTCGTGTTGTGCCTTTTGTTGTCCCTGTAGTGTCAGGGCTTTTAATACATAAGTACGAACGAGTATCAAACGGTCGCCTTCCTGTTTTGCTTCAATAAAGTTTTTTTTGTAATTTAGCGCTCGTCCAGTCGTCTTCTCGTCCTCTGCTTAGCGAGACCAACCAACACGCCCAAACTATCTCTCCTCACTGAACGAATCCTTAACAAGTTTCAAAAAAGGAATTTCAGCGCTTTCCTACGTCTCAAAAACTCAGGCATACATTCACGGGCGCGCTGTCATCTTTGAATACTCAGCCGCTAACGTTCCAGCTAACCTACGTCTGTGGCTGGCTCAGCTTCAATGCTCGTCCGGTATGTACGAGTCGATATATAATTAAGGAAAGATCGAGAGTGTCAGCTAGTGCTTGTTATTACCAAAGCACCGTATGTGGAACATTCTCCAGCTCCATGTGTTGATCACTGCGCATGCGCCCCCATTGTTACGATGAAATCGCATTAAACATTATCACATTAAACCAAAGTTAAAATGCGTGGTGCATAGAAATTAGCATGTGCTCCATTTCCATTCAAATCACTTATGATTGTGTCAAGCGAAAGAACTCGAAAGTTCTTGAGATATGTAGTAAAAGTAACGTAATTTACGAAAACAGTAATGCTGCAATGTTTTCTTTCATTAAGAGTTTTAAATGCGAAGCATTTCTTAGCGAACCTCTGGCACTTTGAGCGTTTCTATCTACGTATCTATCTATCTATCTATCTATCCGCCTACGTCTGGGTGCTCTCATGATCGCCTCCTTAACTTGGTGTTGACCAAAATTTGCATGGGAGGGTAAGAGGATTTGACGAATATGATTGCCGGGTCATGACATGAATAACGTTAAAACCCTGTCGCGTACGTCGTCAAACCCTTTCCACTAGACACGTGTGGCACATACCCGGTTACCATTGGCCGCGGTGTACGGGTATGCGCCACAGGTGATTGACAGTTTATATCTACCCAGGAACGGCGAGAACAGACATTGTTAACTTAAATGCTATAGCGTTACGGAAAAACCAACATCGGCAGCGTTGACTCAACGAACGGAAAGAATGAAAATTAGGATCCCAGCAGGAATCGAACCCAAGCATTCTGTGTGGCAATCAGGTATTCTACCACTGAGCCACGCCAGGTCTATAAATTGGTTTGGAAAAACAGCCTACGCAAGCGTAATATCGGTGCAACGTCAATTGTGGTTGTGGTGCTGGCTAACTAATTTTACAAGAAAGCATTAAACACTACATGATACTCCTACTATGCGTACTCCTACGATACAGGCGTCATATCAGATTAACGTCTCTAGTTCCAGTGTTGGCTCCGCATTTATAGCAGTCTAATATACATTACCTTTGTATTCCTATGATTCCGCAAGATATATTGAAGCATTGTTCGACCCCGGAGGAATACATTAACGAAAGCTACATATGATATCCACATCACCGCACCGTCACGT
>NC_051180.1:74563976-74604904 GCF_013339695.2 Rhipicephalus sanguineus | reverse complement strand
CATAGCCCTCCACCGGTGTTGCGTGTCTTCACGCACTGTACCAAAAAGAACTTGTAATAGCTATAAAAGAAGAAATATATACGAAATTCTAACTGCAATCAATGCACTTGCCTCCCTTATGCCCAACGCATCGAAAAACGTAAATTGTTGAAAAGTGTAAATTGTCTTTAGTCATGCTTACTGCTCACTTTCTGCACGTCGCCAGCAGCAAAGCGATTGCGTCGAGTCGCCCCGAACGCTCGACCTCAAATGTCGACCTCATCAGCGCGACGCGACAGCCACTAAGCTATACCGCAGATATATGCTCCGGCATTTCGTGTAACAGCTGTGAAACACCACTGCTTCACATTTCCTTCTCCATGGATTGTTCCTACTTCCTGCAGAAATCGACGGCTCGGACGACCGCCACCGCAGGAATACCAGTCCAAGAAATGGAGGGCAGACTCGAGCCGTGCTCAACGAGTCGGTGTCCACTTTGGTCTCTACGCCTGTGGCTGTACCTGCCGTCGCCGTGCCGTCCGCCTTGTGCACTGAGGCAAACGTGGATGACGTGTCGGAATGCGTGGTGGTTCCGCCTCCGCTCAAGTATCGTCAGACGATTGTGTAAAAAGTGACCAGGACGCTGCTCGCCCGGTACTATGCGGACATCGTACGTGGTGCCGCTATTGTCAGTGACGTGTTCTTCTGGACTGAACAAGTGACAAACTGGATCGAAGCCGGAAATGTGCCATAGTGGAAGGACAGAAAGTGATATTGAGGGACAACACGACGATGAACACTTCGTGTTATTCTCACTTTCCGAACAGTGCTACAATGTGTGTAGGAAGATGAACTGATCTCTTAATCACTATCCGTTGCTCCTCCTTACGCTGCCGGTCTTAAATGTGGTCGCAGTTTTGTCGAAGTGTGGCCCTCTTTGGCAGGTTATCTTTTCCTGGACTCAAGTGGCATTCGACGAAGTGAAACATGTCAGAAGATTTCGGCAGAAGTCGTCGACGAAACCGTGTTAACCATGCTAGAATCACACGTAGTGTTTCATTTGTGTCATCCACACTGGAAGCAAGTCGGACACTGAAGTTCTTAATGCAGATGAAGGGAATACCGGACCTTTTCCCACGTGCTGCGCAGAAGGTTAGCAGATAACATATAGTTTTATGCAAGCATTACCGAAGAACTACTTTGTGGACGAATACTAGACATTTGCTAAGTTGACCAGCACGAAAGACGAGGCGAAAGACACATGTACAAAAAGGACCAGTGTGTCTCGTTTTTCGTACTGGTTAACTTTGCAAATGTCGCACCAACTTGCCCATACAAAGCAACTCCTAAGAATACTAGAAATTACTAGGCAGTACTAAACCACGAACTATATTCAATTCGTGTCCAGTACGGCGGCAGAAGTTCATTTGGTTGTGTATGGTTTTACTACGAGGAGAAAAATTGTTTGCTTAGCCTAACCTCTGGATGTCCTCGTATAGGTGGTTAATAAGCACCAAGTTTGTGAGACTGTTACGTAAATAATTTTGCTAGCTGAACTGACTGAAGACAACAGTTATTCGCACGTGTAAACGGTACAGTTATTCGCACGTGTTAACGGCTAAAATGAGGCAAAAGTTAGACGACAGCACCAGCAAGACGTCAGCACCAGCAATGCGAAAAATTCACGTAGTATTTCATATCCGAATCAAAGAAGCGATTGTCATAAGAATTGGATATAGAGAGGAAGGATGAAAGAATTGGATATACAACACAAATTTAGTACATCGTCCACGCAGACTAAAAATTTGCAAGAACGCTTCGAGATTGTTTAAATCTTATACATATCATTCTACTGCTTGTTATTGCAAAGGGTAACAGCCAGGCTGGGAATTACTACGTCCATAAGCTAACACGACGCCATTTTGATATTTGCAGTAGGCTTGATGGCCACAGCATTAGAAGGCGTTAGTGGGAGAATACGTTGTTTTTGAGTTACGCTTGCGAGGGGGGCAGCCTTTCGCAATTGACCTCCTCAATTTGTTTAAACACAACCCAACGTGCAGGGATTCCGTACTCTAGTCCGCACTTTTCCGTAAGTACTCTAAGTGCTCCTTCATTCTGGCGGAAGTATGATAAGAGCTGCAATTTTACACTCTTATTTAGGTCCAGCTTAAAGTGCTAGAGTATAACCAGGAAACCGAACATTTTCGACTGGTTTCCTGGTATAGCCAGCAATTAACCACGACCTGATTAAAAGTGTACGCAAGGTGTTTTATTTAAAACAAAACATGTGCGAGGTGATTAAATATACTTTGTTTAATGACAGCCTCATTGGCACGATGGAAATTATGTGTAGGCTAGATGTATAAAGAGCCGCCCAGCCGCAAAGAATCTTGGCTTTACGTTTTGAGTAGTCTAAGATAGAAAAATTCATTCTAACAAGGACATCTGGTATCCAAAATGGTTGGACGTGTCTGAGAAGAAACAATCGGAGACGGAACACTCGGAGCCTTACGCTGACCAACAAGACTTGTGAGTTGAAATGGCGAGGTTCAGTATAGAAATGGGGTAAGCAATTTAAAGCCCGCTTCTCCTCAGGGACGATGAAGCTGGCTCAGCCTCTACCATTAATATATGATCGCCTTAAGCCGGCACATTTTCGCACGGCTTCACTCTTCCGAAGCTGAACTCCCTGCATCATGGTACACAGCTTTCGCCATTAAAGCGAGCGTAGCGATTGGTGCAAAGCTTGCCGTTGAGCGTAAGTACGGGCAATCGCGTTGGACACGGTTTGAGTACAAACGCCAATCAGAGAATTACGGCATGTAGTGACATTGCTGCTATTTGCCGAGTACGAAAGGTGACAACGCAAGTGTTTTCAAACCTGGAAAATAGAAAAGTACCATTCAAAATGCCGAAAATAGAAATGTGTACCATTCAAAATGCCGAAAGAACATCAACTTTAGTATCAAGCTGCTATCGCCGTGAAGAATCACAAAGTATGCCTGCAGTCAAATTACCAAGTCCTCACTTGAAAAATGTGTTTCCCGATCGAAGGGAAAAGCTAGAGATGAAAAAGAAGAAAACATGCTAAATACCTGGACTACTGCTCACTGCCTGTTTTTATTAAAAAACTGCGATGAACAAGTTAAAGTTTTCGTCTTCTGCTTTTACTACCTTTCTTTCCGATTTTGTGGGGAATAGCTTCATGAATATTGAAGAACGTGCAGTTTCAGATGAGCATCACGGGAGCCATTATCTCGGCTTCATTTTCAATAAACCTTGAAAGCAATTAATTAGGCTGTGTCAAAAAACACGAACAGCCTGGAAATAGAAAAAAACCACCAATAGCTAATTTAATACTAGTAGTTCAGTGCGGCTGTTATAGTCTGGCGTGTCAAATTTCGCTCAAGAACGCTACGAGAGCTTTCTCCAGGAACAAGTTCTAATTAAAAAAACAGCTACAAGCAATGTTTCATTTTGTAACTTTTTCACGTCTGGAGAAAGCAAGTTAATGTGATGAAGTATTGAGGAAGAACTGTGTAGCATTAGCACAACGATTTGTTTGTGAATAGCAGATGGTACTCACACAAACTGTTTAGCTCGAGGCTGTCAGCAAACGTAACATTGCTCTAATCTTGGAAGCTCGATTTGCACACAACTCACGCGGGTCACTTGAAGCTATTGCGGGAACCTAACATCATCATCATCGTCATATTTTTTTTCACTCCCATGCGAAATCGCATGAGGCCGTGCGCAACCATCCCTCCTTTTGAAAAAAAAATGGGTACCACGGGAACCGTGGAACAGTGTAAAAAAGAGAAGAAAACACTGTCTGTACAGTAAGATGTGTTAAGACTCTTGTGACGTTCTCCTTATTACTAGAAACATTGAGGCACTGTGATATCACAATTTACGGCGACAAAAGTTTAAAAAAGAAGATGCGACGCGGGCGTTGTTGTACTTGAAGCTTGGACACACTGTTAGTATTACGTTGTCCAGCCTCGAGTTTTTCTCTCTGTGTCTTTTTTTTTGCGAAGTGTGCTCTGTATAGTATCGAGATAACTCTCTGATGTTAGAAAATAAACTTCAAATTTCTGCTTGTTTCGTGCTTTCTTATTCTGCATTTTCTTCGGCGTAGCAACCATTTCTCGACGTCATGAAGCGGAAGCCATTTCATCCGAGGTAATTATTGTGACCGTTGCTAGAGACATCGTGGGCATCAACGAACCCCAGGCCATGGCAAAGCAACAGATTCGTACCACGGTGCCATGCCGCAAGTGATGAACACATAATAATAATGTCTGAGGTTTAACGTCCCAAAACCACGATATGATTATGAGAGACACCGCAGTGGAGGGCTCCGGAAATTTCGACCACGTGGGGTTCTTCAACGTGCACCTAATCCTAAGTACACGGGCCTGAAACAATTTCGCCTCCATCGAAAATGCAGCCGCCGCGGCCGGGATTCGATCCTGCGACCTTCGGGTCAGCAGTGGAGCACCATAACCACTAGACCACCGGGGCGGGGCAAGTGGTGAACACAATTCCTGATATCGATTTTATGCCTTATAACGCCATAGAAAGTAGATAATTGATTGGTAAGTGGCTTAAATGTAGCTCAGAGCTGGAAAGGCCTTTCTGATTGGCCTGTTAGAACAGCACATTTAGGCGTATATACATATATATATACATATATATATATATATATATATATATATATATATATATATATATATATATATGTATATACATATATATATATGTATATACATATATATATATATATGTATATACATATATATACATATATTATAAATATATATATATATATATATATTATATATATATATATATATATATATATATAATATATATATATATATATATATATATTGTAAGGAAGAAGATAACAGAGACAGCACCCTTGCTGCGGGCCGGCTGGTCTTATTCTACGCCTCGTCTTTTTCCTTCTCGTGCTGGTCAAGCACGAGGGCCCAAGCTAAGCCACTGCTCATCGTCATGACACTCGGCCATGGCTGCGAAGGATCAAAGCCGCCGACAATTTCTCTGGTGGCCGATGCTGGCTGTGTCGCTGTGGTCGGTCGCTACAACGCTGGGGCTTGGCTTGGTGCTTTGGCGATGACGCTTCTGGTGGGCGGCATTGACTACATCTTGGTGGTCTGTGCCGGCCACGCTGCGATTTGGTTCGGGGTTGATCCATACGTGGATCTGGAGGACGAGACCGACTGTATCGCGGTGGTGGGTCTCGGCCACTCAGCAACTTTTTGTGGACAGCTGCCATACATACATCTGGCGGTGGGCTTCGGCTGTGTCGCGGAGTAAGCGGCGGACGCGGCACGGCCAAAGAAGCTTGCCGGAACAGCATCCGAGAACAGACACCGGGTTCCTTGGCTGGGGGCTCTAGTGCAGGTTTCTTTGGGAAAGAAGATCGTATTTCAATGAGCTCTGGGATTATCCACAGGGCCACATTCTCGCGCTCGTCCCTTGTGAAGTTATGTGGCGCGCATTTGGTCAAGGAATGCTCTGGAAGCGGCTCCGGTTGATCTGTAAGCACAGTGGTGCGTGACATGAGATCTTCCGGTACACTCGCGAAAGGCGCGCCAGACACCAGAGGTGCTGGCACCTGCGCGAAAGTGGTCGTGGTCTCTGGTAACGTCGCGGAATTCGAGATCCTTGGCGGAAAACCCTGCTCGCGGCCGGTGTCGTCTGCCGCGCGGCCTTCCGCGTTGCTCTCGTTGGAGAGGTTGCTGCGAGTGTCTTCAGCGTCGAGGTTGTGTCCCTCATGAAACTGGTCATCGAGCACAGCGATGGATGCCTTGGGTTCTTCCGGCGCCTGCACCGTAGGCGTGTGAAGCACGACAGGAGCTGGTGTCTGCATGTGCCCCAGCGAAGGCGAATCTGGGGCCGGCTCCTCCAACTGCGCTGGACGAGGAGTGGTCTCGGCATATCTCAGTGATGTTAAGATGTCGTGTACCGGCGCAGAAGCGGAGACCAGCAGTGGAGTGCAGAACCGGCGTCCGACGTCAGTTTCAGGGCAGCCCGAGAGGGTTTGTGTCGTGGGGCTCGAGGGCACCGAAGCCCCATCGAGCTGGTGCCCCAGATGAGCTCGATGCCCGAGAGAGGGCACGTTGGTGAAGGGCACAGCTACATCACAGAAGCGCTGTGCCTCGCGATCTCGGGCGGAGGGCAGGTTTGTGCACGCCCGAGCCGCGCCGTCGAAGTGGTGTGCCTCAAAGCCCCCATGCATGGTCGAGAGTGGGTCTGAGGGGATAGGGTCACAGGCATGTGAAAGAGGACGAAAAAGATTTGTGATTTTTGCACACCATGCCGACCCGGATCGCTGCCTGACGCCTTCGTAGGCATGCCATGCCTTAGCGGCATCGCGAAGGCTGTCGATGGCAATCATCCATTTTTGATGGTCCGACCAGGCATGGTGGGTGCCGAGTGAGTTGATGGTGTCAATCCAAAGGAAAACGTCGTCCTGAAAGCCGCGGAACACCGGAACTGCCCCAAACAGCCGACGATGGTGAAGCGGCAGGCGAGAACCTGGAGTTCCACGATGACAAGCGGTCGAGCTGACGAGACAGTTCCGTCAGGACACGTAATAGTTCCTCGTCGTTGAGGGTTGAGGCGCCGGGTGAGCAATGGGCGGAGTTCGCGGAGTACGCGGCGTTCCCGGTGGTCACTCCGGCGGGATCCATGGCCAAGGATGCGTGAACGGCGTCCCTTGTCGTGAACAGCTATCGGTAAAGTGGTGTCGAGCCGCCGAGGAGGCCTAGGCGCCGTCCCCGAACGGTGGTTGCAGCGGCGGCAGTGAGCAGGTGCCGAGGAGGCCTGGACGCCTTCCTCAACTCGCGCTTACTGCGGCTGCTCATTGGCGGGTGCCATGGGGGAGGAAGCGCGTAAGCTTACGGTTCGATGGTCGTAGACTGCGCCACTGTAAGGAAGAAGAGAAAAGAGACAGCACCCTTGCTGCGGTTGGTTGGTTGGTTGGTTGGACCTTGGCAACCTGGCGCAACCCACTGCGGGGGATCGGCCATGAAACGGGCGGCACCTTATTTTTGAGATAAAATCGTTTTACATTTCAAATATGTTTATGAAAAGCCGGCTGGTCTTATTCTACGCCTCGTCTTTTTCCTGCTCGTGCTGGTCAAGCACGAGGGCCCAAGCTAGGCCGCTGCTCATCGTCATGACAATATATATATATATATATATATAATATATATATATATATATATATTATATATATATATATATATATATATATATATATATATATATATATATATATATATATGTATATGTGTATATATATATATATATATTTGGTCTGGTGTTTTGCATAACAGCTATTGTAAATCCATAGTTGAACAGTGAAATGTACCGCATATGTCGGGCCTACAATCCTTGTTTGACTTCTATATGATCGTGGACGTACGTTCAGTCTGTTGCTCCAGTGCAGTGTGCACACCATGATAGCGACAAATGGAAGTGCATACAGCTGCATCTACGGTTTGAACGGCACATGCACCGTCTTCAGGACGTTCGAAGCGCTCCGAGAATGAGCAGGCGCAGGATGCTTTTGATAGATAGCGGGCAACAGCAGCGGATAGGTGAATCGACGGACTGAGCGTGCGCGTGGTAGGCTAACTGTTGTTGCACGCTTGTAGTTCAAAGGTCCCCCCGGCCGCCCCTCTCTTTTTTTTCCTTGTTGACGGCCGCCCAACTTTTGAAGCCATCGACGACACTTGACGCATATGTCAGCCAATGACTTCACCCATTAAGCACGAGTTTTTCAGGCACCCCTTTCAATATCACTTAAAGTAGACACGTGGACCTTTAAACGTATGCCGCCCGGTTTTTTTCCCGTCTGTAGTTGCCTTACCCACCATCTTCTGCAGCTCTTTGCACAACTATAATTTTAAAGCTCAAACTATTCGCACGTAAGAGCACTTACTAGCCAACCGAAATACTCCGAGACGTCGTGACCGGCTGCAGCCGGCCATGAAAACAGGAATGTTTTTTGAATTTAGCTGATGGATGCTGTGCTTTTGGTCGCCCCTAAACTGATTTTCTTGCGCACTGAACAAACCCCACCGGTAGCGCCAACCAACGCGAGCGTCGCGGCGAGGTTCCCCGAGGCAAAACAAGTGTAGTTGACAGCGCCAGCTATAGAGCATTTAAATTGTGAGTGACAGCGGGGCCTCACAAAGCATCCACAGTAGCATGCCACTCTATGCGGTAGGCGCTGAAGGCGTGTTGCCCCAGAGACGTATCTGTTGTCTATTTCTGCCTTGGAGCGAAGTTGTTTACCTGTCAACTTTTGAGCAAACGAAAGGCAATTTTTCTGTAAACAACGTTGCTCTCTTCCGGTTTGTCGTAATAGTACAACATTCGTCGCCCATTTGTAGATGCTACAGCGCTGATAGCGTTCTGGTAACCTACGACCAGGTGGCGTTTTGTCGTCTTCCAACTGGCACAGTGCTATCACACACCGTTTTCATCGTTTGTACCCGAAGAAACGAATCAATTTCAGGCGTCGTGTGAACACCCATTTTTCTGTCGGGTGGCTTCGGGCTGAAGTTCCACTCTAAGGTGAAAGTTTCTCCTTTTCAAAAGCCTCTCGAACGGACAAACAGCGAATAGAAATCCAATTTGCCACTTTAGGACAAATAACTAGGGGGCGGGAGGATGTAGATTACGATTATGGTACTTTTATAGAAACTAAGTGTAACACGGGTGTAGAATAAAATAATTTATTCCTAAGCTGTACAGTCCATGCCTTTTGCATTTTTCTTGGTTGTATAGTTAGAAACCTTGCCTTGAACAAACAGTTGTTCACCTGCCTGCATTAACATAAAACGAAACAAACGCAGCCCATGAAGTCTCTTTAAGCTTTACAAAAATAAGAGAGAGAGAGAGAGAGAGAGATAAAATTCTTTAATGAAATGCCCGGAGAGGTTAGCCTGGTTTGTCGTCTGGCTTGCTACTCCAGGTGTCGGGTGATTATGGTATATACAATGATCACATATACACAATATACACACAAATAGTACATACTGTCACAAACACACATATATACATAAGAAGAGTCCTTCACAAGCGTTGGTTAAGCTGAGTGTTCTTCAAGAACGCCGACAGCGCTTTTGTGCTGCGCATCGCACAACTGCTGTCTTGCCACGGGCCGAGAAGGGGCCGCAGCTCCAAGCTCGAGCCGCGTTGCAAATGAAGTGCTGCCTTCAGAATCTGTCGTTCAGCGTCGTAACGGGAACAGTCGCATAGTACGTGCTTTAGGTCTTCTCGAGTGTTACATGTGGTGCGCGTGGGTGAGTCCGACTGCCTGATCTTGTGCTTGAAGTATTTCGTGTAGGCAACGTCGAGTCTCAGCCGGTGAATGCAAGTTTCATCTTGTCTTGTTAGTCCCTGTGGCATATGAAAGCTACACGTCGGGTCTATTCTGTGCAGTGGTCCATACTGGTTATTTGCATCGCTCCATATTGTTCTCTGCAGATTCCGCGCGAACGCAGACACCAAAATCGCTGCGTCTTTTCTTGAAAAAGGAATTTCGATCTTCTCAGATGCCGTATCATGCGCAGCTTTGGCAGCGGAGTCAGCTCGAACATTCCCTTCGATGCCGCAGTGAGCGGGCAGCCACTGCAGTACTACATCGTGGTGTAGTTCATGACCATTATTGCCTAGGCGCCTGATGTCTAGGACTAGTTGGTCTTGCGTACGTGGAGATTTCAGGGACTTCAGTGCGGCTCGTGAGTCGGAGAATATCAGGTCTCTGATCTTTAATATATGCAAGCGCCCTCCGCAATGCAGCCAGCTCAGTAGCAGCGGCGGATGTACGGTGAGTGAGAATGGCTGTGATGGTGACATTCGCCGACGGTATCCACACACCTACAGCAGATGATCCATCTGTGACAGACCCATCTGTATAGACGTGACGGCGGGTTCTATAGTTGGTGTTAATGTGTTCGAGAGCGAAGTATGTCAACGCTGGCCCAGGTGTGTTTCTCTTGCTCTTGAACCCCGGCACTGTCGTGACTATCGTCCAGGAAGGAAGCTGCCATGGAGGCCCCGTCAATATCGACTGCTTTTAATACGTCGGGGGGAGTAACATTCGCACCTCAGAAATGCTGACTGAAGCAAGTGTTTGATCTTGCACCCTTGCCGCAAAACGCAGACAGACTCGGAGGAACTCTTGCTTCATTAGCAGGACAGCCGAAAGACGTTTGCTTTCTGTCAAGGTCCCTACTGTCGATGTATTTTTCGGTAAACCTAGGCACACACTCAAGGCTTTGGCTTGCATGCTCGTGAGCACCTGAAGATTTGATTGGGTGAGGCCCTGTAGTGCAGGAAGACTGTACCGCAGGAGACCTTCACATAATGCTGTATACATGCGCAGTAGTGCACTCACGGAGCAGCCTTCAGCTTTACTTGATATCATGCGGAAGATGTTCGCGTATGATGCGAGATTCTCTTTTAGTGATCGAATGTGAGGAGACCATGTCATGGATCTATCGAAGATCACTCCCGAGAATTTGTGACTTGACACGTATCGGATGTGGGAGCCCGCAATCTTTAACTTGTAGTGCGACATATCCCGTTTGGTAAAGGCGATGGCGGCACACTTGTCGGGTGAAATGGATAGTCCACGTGTTCGTAAAAATGTCTCAATGGATTTAATGGCCTTCTGCAGTCTTCCGCGTAGTACTCGACGGTTGCGTCCACTGCTCCGTATGCAGATGTCATCTGCATATAAGGATATCTCAACCGATGCAGGGACACATTTTTCCAGACCAATGAGCGAAATAATAAGTAATGTCGGGCTCCTCAAATAAGTTTCTCAAGATTATCTGCGGTCGTATAAGCAACATATCAGTGATAGGACTATGAAGCATAGTGTGCCGCGAAACCAACAACATGCGTATAAGTTGATTGAGTGCGAGAAATGCTGGCTTAGGCAATGGCTGCGAACAGCTGCATCTGTAGGTTATAAACACCCGTAAAAATAGAAAAACGCCAGGCTTGTGCGGAACACGCAGCACAGTCACAGCGTACGCGGGATAGCAGCGTTTCTAGAGCCCGTTGCAAACTCTCTTACGTCGACTATTGTATGCACAATGGCTATAGATACCCACCACGTCATAATCATGACCATTTTGCGAAGTAGGCAAGTAGCCACTACACACTGTAAAGCAATATGCGCGCCAAAGTAGAGAGAGAGAGAGAAAGAGCAGAGGAAGGCAGGGAGGTTAACCAGAAGTTTGTATCCGGTATGCTACCCTGCACTGGGGTTGGGGAATAGGGGGTTGAAAGCGAGAGAGGGAAAATAAATAATAAGAAAAAAAAGACAATCACAACCACACACACACGAGAGCGTTCCGCTCAGAGGCGCTCTGACAGGCCAGTGGATGGGAGGAAGGCTAGTAGTGCTTGTAAAGCCTTCTTCTGCGATGTTATGTCCGGACGATGGCGTAGTATTCTTTCTTCTGACAGGGGCTGGTCGTCCAACTTGTTGAAAGCATGGCAAAGAGATTGTCTCTGTATGCTATACTCCGTACAGTCCCACAGAACATGTCGAGTTGTTTCTTCGTCGCCGCAGTGTTCACAGGTGGTGGTGTCGGCCATCCCTATGCGTAATGCATACGCATGGGTAAACGCGACGCCCACCGATAATCTACACGGAACGGTAGCGTCACCTCGGCGAAGTCTTGATGGCAGTCGAAGGCTTAACGTGGGATCAAAGGAGTGTAGTCGTGCATGCATGAAATGTGGCTCATTCCAATTTGACATTGACATGGTGCATTGGCGGGCGAGCATGCGGAGCTTCCGAGCAGCGTCTGTCCTAGAAAGAGGTATCGACCGGTCGCGGTCCTCTGTATGGGCTGAGCGGGCGGCTTGATCGGCCCGTTCATTGCCGATAATTCCACAGTGACTTGGTAGCCATTGAAATGTAATGCGGTGTCCTTTCTCGGTTAGGTGGTGGAACATCTCGGCAGTCTCAAATACCAACTGTTCGTGCGGACCGCGGCGTAAAGTCGACAGTAGAGACTGCAGTGCCGCCTTGGAGTCGCAGAAAATCGTCCACCTTTTTCTCATTTGGTCGTTAATGAAAAGCAGCGCGGCGCGAAGCGCTGTGAGCTCTGCTGCCGTCGATGTTGTTGGGTGAGCCGTCCTGAACTTGATAGTTGTGGCGATCGTTGGAATCACGACCGCCGCTGTTGAACTGCTCGGTAGGACGGAGCCGTCGGTGTAGACGTGAGTCGAGTCGTAGTACTTCTCGTACAATAGAAGTAAAGCGAGCTGTTTAAGAGCTGGTGCTGACAGGTCTTGTTTTTTCTGCACGCCTGGTATTGTCAGGTTGATGATTGATTGTTTCAGGCACCATGCAGGAACCGAAAGTCTCACCGCTGGTGTGAAGCCAGTTGGTAGAGATTCGCCGTGTGTGGTTACTGTTCGGCAAAAGGAGGTGCGTGGTCTGTCCGCTCGTAGAGAGGCTAGGTGGTGGTGTGGAGTCCTCATATTGAGGTTGAAGCGCTGAGGCCCCACATAAGGCATCTGGCGCCAAAGTAGCTACACAGATTGTTTATGCTGTGGCTGATAATTACGCGGAATTATATAATGCATTTTTAATTAGTAAAAAGCTTTAAATCACTCACTCGTTATGCAACTGTCATCGTATGAAGCTTGGTGTTATTTGCTCTTATGCCACGCAATATTATTACATCTGTTAACGCGATTCCTGGTCCGACATGATAACTGTATAGCGTATTTTTGCGGAGTTGTTTCGTTCACCGGCATCGCTCTGTGGTAAAACACTCAACACCTATTCAGAGGGCCTGATTTCCAAATCCCGCTGGAACCAGAGTTTCTTTTCTCTCTCCCTCTGATTGTGCGCGATAGCGGTGGCGGCGGACACAAACGCCACCAAAATTGCCTGTTGTTGTGAGCTCATACTAGATTACGTTGTAAAAGAGATAATCGCCATGGCACTAAGGCAGCAGGAGCGCATTTCCACAGGCTATATTCTTCTGCGGGGATGCTAAGGTTCCCGCTTGTGGCTATCGAAACATGGCGGGACACTCGCAGTACGTGTTACTGGACGGCAGGCTAGCCCGTTAAACACGCGATGCCACTCAGCCTCGCTTGTTAGGTAGGTCAGTTGCACAATGTTCTGCCTTAGGGTAAAATCGATAGGCTCCCCTCGACGCCCTACATCCTTCTGAAACTGTCGTTGCCCGCTGACACCAGGAAAATGTGTGATCGATGACGACACCCCTTCAAATAATGCCCAGGCTAAGTACTACCGGTGACGCGCCTGGGCCGGGTGTATTATATTGATGCCATGGTCAACGCTAATTCATTTTCATGCTTTTCGCCCGGTCAATAAGTAGTCAGAGCGACGGCCCACCAACACTCTCAACGTAATGATGTAGCCGTTAGAGGTTGATGATAAGACTGTCGTAGAATCGAGCATAAGGCGTCGCTATAAGATACCAGCCCTGACTTTTCTCTGCACGCTGTCTGGGCTCATGACATCGGACTTCACTTAAAGACATCTAATAGCATTTAAAGGGGTCCTGAACTGCGTTTCAAAGTAATCATCGAATGACCTCAGCGGCGGAAGTTATTGCCTCACGAATATATTGCCGAAAAATTTCTCCAATTCATCACGAACGAGGAGATTTCTCTCACGCTTCAAGCGCTCTCTCTCTTCTGTCGTCCCGACGAGTGCGCTGGAAGCTATACAGGGAGAGATGGCAAGGGGGAAAAGTAGTTAAATGTAAGCGTGCGTCATGGACTTAAGCGCGCTAGATGAAAAGCGATCGCTCTTTCCCGGTGTAAGCAGTGTGCGCGCTAGTATGGCTAGCGTGTAATCTTAGCAGAATATGGAGCACGGCGCCGGCACCTGGATGTACTCGTGGCAACAAGCGCATCTGATCCAAACGCCGCCCTTGATGTCGGCTATTATTCAGTGAAATGCTGCATGTTGTTTGACGTTAAACAGCCGGCACTGGCAGCTCTCATGAAAGTGAGCACAGGCCTCTGTATGAAAAGAGGGTGGTTGAGAAAATGACAACTTCGCGCTCCGCTTGTAAACTCTCCTTGCTGCGCACGACGGCAATGATTGGATGAGCTGTTCAGAGCACTGTCTGCTTTCTGCAGGACGTGTTCTTCTTTATTGAAGTGCGGCTTGTCGTCTATTCATGCACGTCATTTGGCGTGATCACGCTCACAGTGAAGGACTCAATACAGGACATAACAAGGTGAGCAATGATAAAAGCGGGTTAAAATGAACGTGCAAGGTCTAAAATAATATAGTCAACAAAAATGACCAACAAGTGATCGCAATGAATAACTCAAAATCACTGAAAACTTTTCAGAAACATGCGCGTTACACACGTGCCGCACAAGAGATGACGCCACCACCTCGCCAAAATCACGATAGCTCCTTCCACATGCGCTTCGCCGGCGTCTGGTCCCTACAGCGGAAGGGTGAAACAACGTGACGGAACTCGCTGCAGACGACACGTATCTCAACTGTCGAAACAAGCAGGAAGTCGATAAAGCACATAAAAAAAGCAGTGCGCATGTTGCACACCAAGTTTGCGAATCTTCTTAACTAAATTATACTCGTGCCGGGGAAACCCTACATGCTTACCCCAAACATTGGCACCATCGTGGGTGCGATAAATGGAGAAGTGGGAGCTCTACGAACGGGAATCACTGCGTGACTGTGCTACGCACTTCCTAAGGTTTCACACTATTGGAGTTGCATTTGGTTTTTTTAAGAAGCCCGAGGGGCGTTCTTGACCCCTTTAGGGGCATAAAAAAGTGCGTCGAAGATCTCAGATTTTATCGTTGAAGTAACTCTGGCATACCTGCCACCAGGTCTGTTCCCTCGCATGACGTGCCGTCCCACTCTCCAATGCCATTTCTTTGCAGTAACTATGGCGATTACGTCGATTCATCGTAGTTCTTAACAACGCTCTCTGTGACTTGCGTGTCAGAGAAACACATTTTTATTAGGTCAGTACAGTCTACTTATCTTAGGCAATTGCATAAGAGACGGCGTGACTTTTGTCTTGCGTTGGGTTCTTTTGTTGCTAGCAGGTCTCTCTCTTGATACTTGACTCTCGCCCTGCCCCTTTCTTTGTTCACATATTGGGGTAGCAAACCGTATTCACGCCTGGTTTACGCCCCCAACTTCTGCCTCCTTGCTATTCCTCTCCGTCTATGTTCGCTAGTATGCGCAAGGAATACCTTTCTGAAGAGAATTATTCGAAACCGTGGAGTCAGAGCGGGGCTCCCTCTACACGATATAAAAATGAGGAGTTTTAACAACACAAAGTCGTCAACAATGATGACAATATTCGTTATTTTCATAAAGCTGTCCCTTTCTTTCTTTTGATGTAGTGTTCGAGGCATTAGCGCACCTCTTAGGCCGTCTGTTGAAAACACCAGTGGCGAGCCTGGATTAAATGCAATCATAGGCTATGTCAAGCGCGATTAGGTGCAGAATACAGTCATGAATGATAATTTATGCCATATTTACCACAACAAATTATTAGCTGACGTAATAACGCCTTAAATGAACCTTGTTAAGAAAATGTCTTTTGTCAAAATAACTACGTGGGCCTGCGAAGTATTGCGGTATTTTGACATCCCGACATTCCCTTCAATCAGCGCTGCCTCACTTAACGGGAACCCCGATCATTCGCAATCCAAGTTAATGTTTTCGTAAAGTTCCCAAAAAGTTATTTTTTTTACATGGCTCGCTCCGCTTCAAGATAATTCTAGTTGTTTGCTCGTGCACCATACTTAAAAAGGAAGCTTAAGCAAAGGATGATGACCGGTATTACGTTGAAACTCTCGTCGGCGAAACCGTAATGCTTTAGCGGTTCTCAGTAGCGAAGCTAGGGGGCCAGAGTGAACGTCCTCTGAATAGCTGAAACCAGAACTGCGTTTTCTTCGCGCTTCTTCTTCGACGCCAGTGATCTCTTTCCAACTCCCAAGGTGGAGCTTGTTCAAGGAAGTTGATCCGTCCTGTCAACAGGCGCACACGCGCGCCGAGATGCAGCAGGCGTCTCTCTACCTGCCAACCGTAAGCCTAATAAACGACTCTTCTTGGCTTTTGGGATTCTCACACGCCAAAGCTCTCTACAAACGTCTGTCCCTCGAAGGAACAATGGCACCTCGGAGGAATGAGCTCAGACGTTAGGGCTCAAGGCAGACTGCTATCTGCCAAAACGCGAGTCTACGAACGGGTGTGCCCGGTTTGGATACCAACATTTGAGCGAATTGATAACTTCTATTCCTAGCATGCGTCGACTGATTTCAGAAGTCTTATCAGTCCATCACACGTAAAAAAGGCAGGTTAAACGTGAACACGTCCTTCCTTCCATCACCACCTGACTGGTTTAATTCTTCGCTTCGCTATCGCCAGCGGTATTCTATAGAGTAAGGAAGGTTATTACGGCGAAAGAATTAGACCCCGCATCAAACGCGAAAATTGACCGCCGTCCCGCGTCGGTGTCCCACGTCGGAGGCGTCAACACGAGTGATGCAAAAAATCGTCATCACGCGATGACGTCACCATATGACCTCATCATCGCGTCACAGTCGCCAAATTTGTGACGTCGTCATGACGTCACATAACGCGACGCCACAAGGTGACGTCATCGCATGGGATCATTGCTTGGTCAATAGTGGGCCGATCCCGTAGGTAGTGCAAAACAAGGTGAGGTGCAGAAAGTTACAACGCCTGCAACGTCAAAACCACGTCAGTGCAAAACCACGTCAATTGCAGGATGCTTTCGGTGGGAGGCGCGGAAAGTTCGATACATCGACATAGAAGAAAACAGAAGATGGCATTCCTCTTCGAGTCCATTGAGGCGGATGCGTAAGGAAATCTGTGAATTTTTTCTAATCTTAGTAATTGGGCGCGCAGTCTCACGATGACAACACGCAAACACACAGAAGGCACAAGCGCCAACTTCCCAAAGAATGGTGAGGAGGAGTGAGCTGAGGGAAAGGAGGAGTTGGAGATGGTAAGCTTAACATAACCATGTATGGTATAATATAGGAAGTGGATGGGAAAGGGAAGTGAGGGTGAGGAATAATGATGTGGTTGTGGGGAGGGAAAGAAGTGGAGAGGGTAAAGCATAGCATAGTCTTGTATCGTACAGCATAGCAGGGAATGGGAATGGGCAGGGGAGTGCGGAGGAGGGCAGGGCCACCAGCTCCGCCGTCTCCTCAGTCTTCGCACCACTATTGCGTAGCTGCCCCAGCATTCTTTTTTTTTAAAAAAAAAGACACCATACAAGCGTCATGTGCGGCGAGGAAACGCGTTAATGGTCGTAACATTGCGTAGCAGAAGAGTATAATCGCGCCAGGCGTCGCACCATGTGAATTAAGTAATGAGAGAGTAGCTTAATGCTTCCCACCCATTACAAAGTGCTCAACCATAATTCTTCATCATTTTCACCATCATCATCCACATTAGCAACGACAATATGCAGCTACGCAGATGTGCATATTGCCTTAGAAACGAAACGCGTTGCGGGTGGCCCGAAACTATACTCGCAGTGGGCGCCCTAGGAGAGTTACCAGTGGCCTATGAGGGCCGCTCAGCCAGCTGTGAGAGTGGTGGCGTTTCTTTTTATTTTTTTGGACGACGAGCCTTCAATATCTCACTACACGGCCGTGAGTAAGTTGGGTACAAATTGAAGCATCCGAGCTGTCTACAGTTAGAAGAAGAAGTGCGACTGAACAAGGTGGGGGCTCTCGTGTTCATTAATAAGTGAAGTTTTATTGAACAAATAAGAGTAGTAACTTCCCGACTTCTTCGTAGCTTCAGTATTTCGTGCCTGAGAAAACATAGCTCGCTCACTCCAACCGTTGGCAAGCCGGCTGGTTCGACGGAGGAGCCACATAACACTGTGTCTGCTCGCAAGGAACGATTTTCGCGCAGTCATCGTGTGCCATGGGACAGCAGATGCTTTTGCATTTCCGCTTCTTCGTTGACGACTGCTGACAGAGCACTGTCGAGGATGGCAACCCCGAGCGCAATTTCCGTTTGCGTACATTGAGGGTCCCCCACAGGCGGCTGTATCAAGAGGACACTTCCATATGTATCTCCGTTTCTACGTTTCTGCTGCCTCGGCAACAGATACGGCACGGTGATGCCGCGCGGTAGCAGCAAGCAGGGGCCATAGCAGATCTACTGCTTACTGGTCGCTCGTACTCGATGCTTTGGTGTCCCCATTCCGTGTGGAGCAGGCCACATGCGAGCTCGTTGGCTCCATTTTTCTTTAGAAAATTGGCGAAGTAGGAATACGGTACACAGGATACAGCAAAAGAAAAAGAAAAACAACCAGCAGCATTCATTTTACTTACGAATAATCAGAATGTACTCCAGCAAAGATCATGTTAGCAATATGATTGAGAGTACGTTATAGCTTGAGCCTATATAGAGATCAATAATGATGCACCAACAAAAATATAGGGCTTTTGGCATTTGAAGTGAACGTGAGTTATTAGTAGCATGACGAAAGAAAAAAAAAAAGGAACAATATTTGTCGCTCCAGGTCTTTTGATGTGCAGTACTCATTGTCTAGCCGATGAAAAAATTGTGTTAAGGTCACAGTAGTATACAGCCTACATGAAACCAAAAACGCCAATTCTCTCGGTCGAGCTTTTTCTCTAGAGTTGCTTTCGATAAAAATATGGCCTCATGGTTTAATGTAAGCGAACAGTTCCGAAACGTTTTCACTCCTACACTTGTGTGTAGGCACGTTTAGAAAAACAGAGGTTTGTTAGGAGTTTACTATTTTTACCCTTCAATAAATATTAAATGTCTCTCAAAGAGTAAGCCAGTCTTGCGCCTTAATCGGCGATTAAAGGAACAGAAATCCTAAGCGAACTACACGGTGCTGAACACATAGGGATCTGAAGATTTTACATGCGTACCCTTGAACTTCAGCTATGAACATGATGTAACTAAGCATAAATAAGCGTGATCATCTTGTATACCGGCAGCTTCGCTCACGCTTCAGGAACATGTGACAAAGTTGGCGCAAATGTATTGTGCATCCCTCGCCTTGAAAACGACAAAAGAGAGCAGCCCGACGTGTAAAACTTTCGAAGTCACCTGTCAGAACGGCATTCGTGCATCGTCGCACCAAACACGAGCTCCAATAACAAGCGCTCTGTGCTCGATAAACAAAAACGAACTAAAACATAAATAAAGACAGAAGCACGCTTCTCGCCAGGGTTCACTAGAACAAGGTGCATTGATAAGCTTGCACAATACTCCGCGGAGAGCAAGGTGAGCGCGAGCAGCCGCAGCAAAACTCGGTAAGGCGGAAGTACTAGATGCAGTGCGTGAGGTACTTCCGCCCAATTGCGTATACGACGGGAAACGCTAGGTCTCGCTACCTGCGCACCAGACAACAGACACCAGCAACAACGCTCTTACAAAACGCGTATGGAAGAACATAGAGAGATGAAAAAAGGAGCAAAAGCGCCCGACAAAAGGATGCGCAAGCTGAGGGAGGAAGTCTTCGCGCTTTCCGCTCGGCTGCCCTTTGCCGCTGCTGGAGATGAAGCCTCAGCTATGACGGCGGCAAAAAACTTTCTCGGTCGATGTGAAGAACAAGCGCTGACGCGTTCGAGCGGACACAATTTCGCCGTTGAGGAATCTTGTGCACCGCTTCCTGTATGATGTAATTTGGATTCTTTCCTCCGGGAGTGCGCGCACAATATACCAGCGTTGAAATGGAGTTGAATGCTTTACCCGGTACTCCTTCCTGCCTTGAGGGCGCGGCATAAATAGGAGAAAGAAAAGCACGTCATAGTGATTAGGACTGCGCGGATTTTTGATAACATTTACGCTTCTAGCTGCGAAAAGTATCCTAAAGTAATTAATAACTATTTTATGACAGACAACGGTGTTTCGTTTTGGGGTTTTAGGGATCTTGTCATGTAGCATCAAGGCGAAATTCAGAGAAACGAACCTTAGGACCACAGCTATGGTTCAGTGTAAGGTATGATTTTCACACTTCAAATGCTTGCCGCCAAATATAATACCAGTGAAAGTCACTTTATTCGCTTAATCAAAGTGGACCAGGACACAGAGAGATGAAACGTGCACTAGCGCTTGTGCAGGTTTCGTCTTTCTGCGTCAATTTCGCACTTTGATTTGGCACAGAAAATGACGTTATAAACCACCAGCTAGCCCAAACCCATACCCTAAAACTAAAGGCAGGTTCACAAAAATACGGACGCAAAGAAACTGCATTCATGGCGACGAGAGTGGGCGCGGAAATCTGTTGTGCGGTGAGTGGTTTCAGCACGACATAAATTCGTTTTCACCGTCAGAAGATCCACAGAAATCCATTGTGTCACAAGCCTATGCACACCAAACAGAAATGAAAAAAAGAAACTTCCTACAGAGACCGCTAGCCTGATAATGTGAGCCAGCTAGCCCAATATGTGAGCTAGCCGTTGAATCAGTTGAGCCTTTCGGACGTCGCTTCAGTTGTTGACAGGATTCTACTGGTGTATTGAGGTCCACGTACCCATTCTGATCAGAGTAAAAACAACATCCTTTTTTTGTGTATATACCCATTTGCAAGTATTTCGAACTTAGAAGCTGACCATAAGAACGAGAAATACAAGACGTTTGCGCTCGAGCGGGGGCCTCTGCTACACAATAGGATGAGGGATAAAAAAAAGTCAGTTTGCGCATGTCTCAAGGTATGACGAAATTATTGTGAGCGCACATGTTGCCGACATTGCCATCGAGTTTGTGCTCTGCTGCTTGGGTGATTGAAAATTGAACACGAAGTTTCGAAGCCACTTTTTCTTGGTCTATTGTTTTTATATTGTAACACTTGATTTCATGACTAATCATTCCTGGATGCCCGGCAAGTACGCTTGACACTGCGTGCATTTTCTTGCAACCCCGATAATGCTGTACATTGTAATGCGTACATTGTATTGCGTACATTGTACGGGATGACGTCACAGGCAGTAACTACGACGTCGCTCCGTAACCATGCATCATACTCTTGATTCCACACCTACATTTAAAATAAAAGCACTTGTTCTTAATTTTAGTCCTCATCTGTTCTCTTAATTCACGCTGGTACTTCGGGCTTGGTAAACGCTAAGCCTCAAAACGTTTGTACAGCAATATCACTGCTGCTAAATATTGTTCAGGAAGGTTTGTTGCTGTATAAAGTTCTTGGCTGTGTTCAGTCGGTCTTTTGTTCCACTTTTCTGCACATGAAGAGAAAAGCAAAACAAAAAACATCTAAATTGCTCCCACTGCGACAGCGTAAGTAACCAAACCTTGTTTTCTGAGAATTTCGTTCTTATTTAGCGACGACTTCAAGTATAGAAGAATGGGACAAGTTAGAGAAATTTTTCTTCCTAAAGTACCTCGTTCAATATGAACTTGGACAGCTAGATAATTCGCATCCCATGCACTATGAAAAAAAATGACGACTATGGAATGACGATCTCTGGGGGGGAACGACATAATGATGACGATGGAACGATGGAATAACAACATCACGATGACGACACTGTAATAATTACACGACAAAATGACCGACATAGGACGACCACGACGACATAACGACTGTGTGAGGACGCTATAATGACGACAATAATACAGCAGTGACGACGATGCGAAGCAAACAACTGGACAATTGTGGCATGGAGGAAACGATAAGGCAACGCAGTGGTGAGGATAATCTGGCAACGCAGTGAAGGAGGAAGTGACGATGGCGGAAGAATGAATACAGCAAGATACCCAATGAACGATAACGATAGAACGAATGGAGGAGGACGACGACGAGAAGGATAAAAGAAAGTCAGGCAGGTTAACCAGGGCTGAGCCCGGTAGGCTACCCTGCACTGGGGAAGAGGGAACGGGAGGAAAGGACAGAGAGGATTCGCATGCAGTGCCTGACAGTCTCGGCCGAAAAATATGCATTGATGGCCCCTACGCGAAACGCGATGACCAGTTCCCCGATATGCATGAGTGGCCAGCTTATCTCTTAAGGCGCAACCACATGCACGCGACTTTCGAGCGACGGCGACGAGCGACAGCGACAAAAGGGCTCCGTCGTACTGTCGCGTCGCGACGGGAGCAACCACTCGTTCGCAACATCGCGAATAGTATGAGCGACAAAGTGTCTTTGTTGCTTGATTGAAAGTACCGCATGTACGCAGGTCAACTGCGAAAAAGAAATAAAAAGTACATGCATGGCAGCATTCCAAATATATTATTGCCTTGTGCGAGATAAGGAAGCCGCAAAGCGTTTTGTGACTTCCTGTTTTCGCAATGTTTTGTTTAACCGCGACAGTAGTACCTGCTGTGACCTCGAGGGGGCGCCCAAACGCCTACGCTGACGCTACTATTTCGCGCTTTGCAAACTTTGTTATGTTACGGTTAGTCCACGAGGCGTATCTCGGCAACGTTTCCTCCTGATGTCATGGAACGTTTAAGAAAAATCGGGGCGCCTCACATCGCTGCCTCGCAAAGGAGAAGGGTGACCTCACACGACGACGATGTTGCCATTGCAGCAAGCTGCCACCACTGCAACAAGCTGCAACCGTCGATAACAAGATTTAACCGATAGCAACCGTCGATAACAAGACTAACGACAAAATATGGCCGCTGCCTCGCTCTCCGCATAAGATGTGGGTGTAAAGAAGGTAGTATATATCGATAAGAAGCATCAAGAGCAAATTGCACCCGAAGCGAGGATCAGGGACGCTGTCATGTTGCCGCAAATCGTCATGCTCACATCCGGGCGACGAGCGATCTTTTTTTGGCTGTAGAGAAACCTGCGACGCGAAAAGTGACGTCGATGGATGGCTCTCCGCGACAGCAAATCCTGTCGCACGTCGCTGTCGCTCGTCGCCGTCGTTCGAAAATCGCATGCATGTGGTTCGACCTTTACAAGAGAAGACCTCGTTTTTTTAGGTACAAAGGCAAGCCGGTGGCGAAAGTTTGTGCTGGCAGTGCAACTTATATCCATGATTACGTTTATATGCTGTCCGCTCACGTTGCTGAGTTTGTTCTATAGGTATTATTTTCGTATCATGGGGATTGCGCCATCGCAGTTCTTCACACGATCGATATCGTGACGTCAAATCAACGAAGCAATGAAACACCAATTGCGTATGTACAACCATTCCAATTCAGTTGAGTCTACTGTAGTGCCGTTCATTTTGCTGTCACAGATACAAAATAGCAATTTTAGCAGCCAAAAATGGTGGGACTTGGACGTAGGCGTGGAATAGTCTATATTCTGTGCTTGCATGCACAATATCCGGTATGACTAACCAGTTAAAAGAGTAAGTAGCAAACACCCAAACAACGGGGGATAAGGTGCAGAGAGTACTAAGGTTTAAAATAAGAATGACTTAGTGCATTAACAAAATGCGTTACTGGGATAGTTTATTCATTCTAGTAGGGTGTATTAAAAGCGCAAACATTTGATGGAACAAGACAGACAAAGGACAAGACCTTGCACATCTGGCGTCTTCTTTCTTTATGAAACTTTTGCGAATTTTTATAACTTACTGAATTTCGCACTTTACTGAGCCTTTTTTCTAGGTTAGCAGTGAATTTTCGCAAGCCATGTTGGTTTAAGCAGCGAAAATGAAAACGCCAAAACTCGCCTATGTAGTCATTAGAAATCCTCCAGCCCCAAGATAGCGTCTTGAGCTCCTTTCCAAGAGATCGGTATCGTGTACTGCCTTCTAGAGAAGGAGCAGTTGCACTAACCTTGCCTGCAGTGTTTATTTCTTCGCGTATATTTGCGTTTGTCGATCCACTTACTGCAACTACGCACGCAAGAAGCCTCTCATTGTCAAAGACAAGTTGATGTTACGTAACGCTGCTAACTCAGAAACCAAAGGAAGCTAGCATCATTTTTATAATTCTGCCTCCGGAACTTGCCAGAGGTCAAAGTTTCATATTCTTACCGTACTTTTTTTTCCTTCTGAACGTGTAGCAGCAAGATACCGTATTTACTCGAATCTAGGCCGGCCCCGATTCTAAGCCGACCCTCGAAAGTCGCAAGGCCAGAAAAAAAAAACATATTCATTGTACTCAAATCTTAGCCTACCACACCCCCCCCCCCCCTCCGCTCTCGCACATCGTTTTTTCGAAAAAAAAAAAAACATCGGCTTAGATTCGAATAAATACGGTAGGTTCAAAAGTGCACAGAAGCCGCAAACCAACACTACGACTCCTTAAAAAAGTTTTTGAGGTAGAATTCGGGGATTTTTAGTTGAAAAAGAGCGTCGAATGCATATTTTTGGACGGCGTCCAAATTGCGCGTTCTTGCTAGCCCTGTAAAGCTTGCTTCCTCTTTGGCAGTACAATTGTGTGGCAAAGCAAAATTATCTTGAACAGGAAGATAAACAGTGCGCGGGGCGATTAACTTTAATAGTGCGCTCTTTTAAAATAAGGTTAAGCAGCTTCAGAAAATCACCAACGGCAATGCGTCTTCCTAATTAACATCAAAGAAAAGTGACATATCTCGCTGACACTCATTGTACGAGAATTTAGAATCAGATCCAAGACCACTTCAAAGCTTGTGTTAGCTAAGCAACGAAAAACTAAATTCGCCAAGTGGCAGCGCTTTAGAGGAAATAGCTCATTTGGATCAAATTCCATCATGTAAGTCACGGCACAGGTTTGGAAAAACCCGGCCGTCTCTTGGGCGTGGGTGCACACGTAGAGCGCACCTGCGGGCGCATAAGGTGGGGAAATGGGGAGGGGGGCCGAGTTCCTCTATGGGATGATAAGTTTAAACGTTGGAAGACATTTTCCAGTATGTCAGTTAATAAAATTCACAGCTGATTATTGCGCGTGCGTGAGCGTGTGTGCGTGTGCGAGAGAGAGAGAGAGAGAGCAAACATGGCGCGTGTGCGCGTATTCCCTCGAAAATCAAGTGTGCACGATAAATCAGAAAACGCAAGCTGACGACCTTTAGAATACCTTCGAAATAATCCATCTGAGTTGCCAGTGGCTACTCACCGAATGTGCCAAAACAGCACTGTGAACATCCGCTCTGTACTTCTTAAAGCGAGCGCAGGCGAGAGATTTCATTTCACTTTCCAAAAAGCTGAACAAAACGAGAAACAAGAGTAGCGGTCATTGGGAAACATATTGCCAAGAACGGTACCGAAATAGAAGCTAATAAAGCAAGAGCGCGTTAGTTGGCTGAAAGGCAACGCCTGTCCCCGTTTCCAAGCGCAAGGCCTCGTGCGTTTTCTTTGTTTGGCGCTGAGGTTGCGCAATGGTCGCCTCTGCGAGTCTGTGACATAAAAGCTTCGCCAAGGCGCGCCTCAGGAGGCCAAACACTTTCTGCTTCCACTTACTCTCTATATTCGACTGTACCCTCCGGGACTCCACTGTTGCGCGTTGTGTTTATGACATCGTACGTTCTGCTTTGGTCGTTTGCAGGGTGGCAGGCGTGCCCTGTGCCTGACCACCTCCGGCCGTCTGTTTCGGCTTTTGTGTCCCAGAGCCAAGCTGCGCTTTTCCACAAACAAGGGGCCCGATTTACCTTTCGTTTTATTTGCCGCACTGCCACGTCGAGTAGAGACATACAAATATTGTACACTACCACACTAAAATCGTTTTTTTCTCCTTTTTGCACTTAAGTAAACCCATAGATAAAAAAGCTGGCTATTTGAAGAAACGTGAGCAGCTCAACAGTCTTTGTTGCTGTTGTTGTTGTTGTTGTTCTTGTCGTCGTCGTCGTTGTTCTTTTTGTTGTTGTATGCCCAGCATTTTTTTCCCCTTGATATAGCAGGTTTAGGAGGTTGTGGCCCGCATATGTCATCCGCCGCTCGCTTTCACAGAAAATTTATAGCGGCAAAAACTACAGAGATAACGAAAATTGCATCTGAAGTCATCTCGTATAAATCAAACATTCAGTCCCGAAGCCAATCATTTAGAATAAAAACATGAGTGTGTAGTTCAAACACACTAAATTCTGCACACAACGCGGTGGCACGGACATGCAATTCGTTGCCGCATAACGTGACAGCGTCATCTCAAATTAAATGCACACTGTTGGATGTGGTACAAATTGTTGCTTTCAATACTTTCCGAGGACATCACTCGCTTCAACCAATCACTCGCTTCAATACCAATCAATAGCTTTCGCTGCTGGTTGGTATTAAGGCCGTTCTTTCAGATTTACGTGTTAGCTATTGACAGTGAATGTCCCTGACGCAGAGCCTGCGCTCTAGAGCGATTACATTGCGCGAAAACTGCTGTCTTCTAGCACCATGTCGAAGATGTGAATTAATATGTCTCCGAGCCACTGACCGACTGACAGATAACACTGACAATCCCTCGATCTTTGATGGCATTTCTTATGCACTTATTAATAACAATTGTTGGGGTTTAACCTCCCAAAACCACGATATGATTATGAGAGACGCCGTAGTGGAGGGCTCCGGAAATTTAGACCACCTGGGATTATTGAACGTGCACCTAAATAGAAGCAGACGGGCCTCAAGCATTTCGAATGTATCGAAAATACGGTCGCCGCTGCCGTGATTCGATCCCGCGACCTTCGGGTCAGCAGTCGAGCACCATAACCAAGAGACCACCGTGGCGGGTTCTTATGAACTTGTAAAGTGCTAGACTTATGCACTTGAAAAATGCTGTCTCTAGCAAAGAGGACAGCGTCTTCTTTGCTACAGACAGCGTGTCAGACAGCGCCCGGCGCCCATCGCAGGCAGCGTCCATAGCAGAAACAGAGCTTTTCCTGAGCCAACTCGCCGTCTTATTTACCACTCGAAGGCGCGCATGTGGCGTTGTCTCTAAAGTCCCTGAAAAATATAAAGTAGCGCCAACTGCGTCCCTTCGCCTCTGCCTCCTCTCCTAGCAGCGGCAGCAACGCCTCTAGGGTGTCCTCCGGGAAGCTCCAGATTTTACCTGCTGTAGCCAAAACTTCTTCTTTCTGCTCTTGTACCGGTGGTTGGTGCCACTGGCACAGCAGGTCGGCATCCTGAAGCATCCAGAACCACCGTACGAACTGACTCAAGCGCGGTCGACCACGCACCGTGCACCGATCAAGTAAACAACCCAGACGAGGACAAACAAGATGGCGCTCGGACAACCTTCTAAAAAGCTAGTGCGCCACTCTAGCGATTTCTTAGCGCCGCCGAGTTTGCAGTGGCGCTGCCATCAGGAGCGAGCACTTTTGCGTACTAAAACATTATGTACCGTACAATTTTATGCTGTCTGACACCATGAAAAGACGCCACTTGCTTCGGTGTATATTACATTGCCGTATTTATCGCTATTAGGAGCCGGCTCGCCAGGTTCTTAAGCTGGGGCGAAGTTCCGCACCGTAACGTGCATCCATCCATTCAAAGCGTCGTGGAACGCGAAGAGGAACGCTGCGCGCGTTGTGTCTTCCCTCTAGCCTGGCAGTTAATTCTCGCAGGACGAGCGGGGAACGCGGTCGACAGCCAGGCGAGCGTCGGATAGTTGTTTTTAGGGCCATTTTGTCGTGGGCGTCTCGAGGGCAGTTTTCGAATTGAAAGAACATTAGGAGCGTTGCGTCTGCAAGTGTCGACAATGGATAATCAGACGCTGTTAGATGTTTCTTGTATATATACTTCAACAATATGTATATAATTGTAAATTGTGTATATAGTTCATCAAAATTGTATATTAATCAAACCTTGTGTATATATGTATATATAACAACGTGTGTCACGTCTTCATATGATGGTAGAGGACTTGTACGGAAGATTCACGGGTTTTCCCGACCTTCTCCGAGCCAGCTAGCTCCTCAATCATCATTCACTTCGTGGATATGGCGTGATTTCTTTTCATACCCTTTATTTCACGGACCGTTCCAACTGCGTCACTTAGAACTGCAGCGCCCTCGGGCGCTCTAGCGGAAGAATTGCACAAGCCTCTCTTTCCGGCCAAGAGCCATGCTCTGCGAGCTTCGCAGCTCAACTAACTTCAGCTGCAATCTACAAAGCGCACGAGTGAGGAGGTGCCTGCACACTGACACGAATGGCGCTACTTTAGTTATTTTTCAGGGACTTTAGTTGTCTCTCGCGAGCTTTTCCTAAGCGCACGCGCCGTCTTATTTGCCACTTGCTTTACCGTGACGGGCAACGACGACAGAAGACGCCGACAGCCCGAGCGCGTTAGGAGCTTCGCATCTAAATGTAATTCGAGTGTTCCCTCTCTTATTGATCACGACTGTACATAGTACTCCAAATCGTTCCTATTTTTTCCTAAACACGCTCGTCTGTCGTTAGGCTTACATAGGTCATATACAGTCCAAGATAACCTGTGCACAGATCTCCCATTATAGAGTACGCCGTAGTCCATGTTGTACATCATTTCTTCTAACACACTTCAGCATACAGGTCTAGCACGTTCCCGATCCCCTCCTTTGTAAACAAATGTGTTGCATTTTGTGTATTACTTAGATAGGTCTTAAAGGGCCGTGCCCCGAGGCGATCTCCATTTCGCCATCGGGAAATATCGACCTCGGCTCATTGCTCGGCATATTTATACACATTTCATATCATTAAAAGAAGAACTTACATACGGGCGAATTAGTAGTGATTGGTAGTGAACACGCCGGCAAGACAAAGATGATGGAAGGAACGGACGGCACAAACACAATGTCGTACATTCCTTCCATCGTCCTCACGTTGTTTGCGCATTCAGTATGAGGCGTAATATCAGTCTTTGCATATTACGAAAGTAAGCACAACTTTATATGTTACAGTTGCGCAACAGTTGTTGCAACAACAGATTCAATAAACGCCCCCTTAACATTGTCTCCAAAGTGCGTTTGGTCTGCGCAGTTTTTTTTTCTCTTACTCTAAAACACTCAAAACATAGTGTATTGACGGCTAGTTTTGAAAGAAAGATAATCTGAATGCTAGATACTAGGAAGCAGAACTTTCGTGACGCTACGACTGTGTACTATGTCGCGCTTATTTGAAACAAGAGTGAAGGGGATTCCGCAAGATCCGCAATAAACAATGGCGCGATGGGAATGCCGGGTAAAACGTATTTTCGTACATTTTTTGTGCGAAGGGGCCTCTTCCGGCCGTGTTAAGAAACAACTCAAAGAAGAGGATCTCCGCATTACGCACGCAATATTCACAAGCTCCAAAAAGGAATAGTACCGAAATTCGAAGACGCGTTCTGTCGCATTGACCTGGTTTCCGGTGCTCTTAGCGGTTTTCCTTGTTAGGGAGCGCGCCGGACACTTTATGGTCGGCACCTCGGTGTCAACTTCTCGTCCACTTGAAAGTCGTGCACTTTTTCTCTCGTCGCGGCTTCGTCGACGTTTTCATTCGCGTTCTTCCTTCGCACCGCTTGGATTTTATGCGGTCATTTGCTTCTTCAGTTCAGAGTCCGTGCATCGTGTCCCCCGAAGAGAAACTCGCTTTTAGCATCTCGCCAAAAAGCCCTTTTCTCTTTTTGACATCTCGTCACTGAAAGTTCCTTTATAACGCGAATTTTTGTGCATTTAACCTTTCTTTTTTCTTCATTCTGAGACCATTCTGAGAAGCTTCTGTCCCAATGGTCGTCCTCGCAAATGTTTGCGAAGACATGTTCCTAACCGCGCTGTGGTCATCGTTTAGTTCGAACCGAGTTTAAAATAACGCCCCTTTAGAAAATCTACGAAGTGACTGAAGTGTGTAACGCCGTAAAAGACATTCTAGGTGTCTGGCAAAGTGTGCGGTATGAATTTCTTTAGCGTCCGATTCAAAAGTGCTCAGTATAGGTGATCGGAAAGCAAGAACAGTACCTATGTAAAATAAATTGGTAGGCACATCGGCCCTCGTATTTAGACTGAGTGAAGACAGTGGTACTGGTCTAACAGTGGACAGGCCGCATTAGTCAACATCACCGATCATCAGTCTATGTCTGCACAACAACAGCCAGAAGCAGCTGTTATTTGACCGGCATCAGGAAACTCTACAGCACGCATTAACCACTGCTTAGCAGTTTGACTTTATTTCTCACATTGTGTCGAAAGTAGAAAGCGTGACGAGACAAGGCCTCTCGTCGAAGACTGGTTCAAGCCACATTTGTTGTCCGGTCACTTCTCATCTCTTGCGCTTCATGCAGTTTCAGCTGTTCATATTATAAATATCTTATCAAAAACAACTTCATCAACAATACCTGACACGGTGATTACAAAACGAAATTTTTTTGTTTTCTAATCGTGTGATAAAGTAGGAAGAAAAAAGAAACTCAAAAAGCGTTGAAGTTAGCCTAACAAGCCTCTGGTTGTGTACCCTACGCCGATGAGAAGTGGAAAGGAGTGCAAGATGATAAGAGATAAACAGAGAGAAAGAGAGAGAGACAGATGAGTAAAGGTGCGTGGTAAAGGTGCGCCGGTAACTACACTAGCTAGTCAAAGCCATTCGCTCAAGAGAGTCATCTTCAAAACGCCCAAAAGCCAAAAGCGTATTCTCTGCCACGTGGACCGAAAAACGATGGGAGCAGTGCGCGAATAGCGCCTGCACGGAAAGCGGCCGGTAGCCTGGTTCAGTCTGTACGAGGAAAAAATACTGGCTTCCTGAACGAGCTTAGACTTGTCTAACAGAACAAAGGGGAGGTGCAGTAGGAGCAAAAAGAAACTTTAGTCTTTAGTTGATTAGGGCACGCTGCTAATGCTAACAAAAATAGTGCCACAGAAGATCGTCCTTGCACCCACTTCCATTGACTTCGTGTAGCCCGATTTCCGGATGCGTTAACCGCACAAAGAAGCCAGCACGCGCCCGTCTACGAAGTGACCCGTGTCCGATGGCGCGCTCTTTATTTCCTCTGAACAGCGCTCCCCGCAGCTGTACGGAAACGCGGCGGATGTACGGATGTACGGATGACTTCCGCCCCATTGCGGAAGCGGGATAAAGAGAGGTCCGGATGCTTTATACGGATACCAAGGTTAGAAAAAGAAAAAAATAAAGAATGAAGGAGTTATTGATATCATCGCCAGCTCGCCAATTGCGAAAAAAAATCTGGAAACAAAATCGGCAAGTATTCATCCGCACCAACGTATGTCCATTTTTTATATAACGGTATAGCTAGTACGAACATTACCGGGCTAAAAGCAAAAAGTAAACTGCTTGATTGAGCGGTATCGCTGCAGTAATTGAAAAAGTACGAAAAATTGTTTTCCAGAAGAACCTTGGCGCAATTAAGGAACATGATCCGAGGACATGGTGTCCGCGCGCAATTTTTTTTAGCTGTATAGGTGTTCTTCTGGAACTAACGTTCACCGGTGTGAATGCGCAAGTTGCCCATGACGGGCAGAATATGATCAGTGACGTTCACTAGGAAGCACTTGGTAGTGACTGGGAAGTTCACACAACTGAGTGTGCTGTTACAGCCGGATCGCCAGATCAAACGAAAAGATTTATTCTTCACTAAACGGAAGTCATTAGGCGCGCTTCGGAGCGGCGCGCTTTATGGTGTCTGTGTGCATAATTTATCTCCCGTTCGAGTCACCGCTAATGACCGAAGTTGCCGTCACAACCGACAGCGGCGGTCCGGGAAAAGGCGGCACTGGTTTCGGCAGGCCAACCAGTTGGGGGGCTCAACCCTCTCGGATTTAGTGCTGGCCCACAAGCCGGAACTTCGTCAAGAAAGCATTAGCCAAATAACATCGTCTGGTTTAAGAACAGCGCAAAACTAGTGCTAGCTTCGCGCCTCGCTTGTTTAGTAAACGTATAGCACTGCAAGCGACAAAGAAAAATCGCCAAGACTTTGCTTTTCACCCTTCGTTTTTCTTCTATAACATCATTCTAATCTCACGGTAGTCACACAGATTTATTCTTTAAACATCTGAACGCAAACTGGGGCGTCCACTTGGTGCATAATTTTGTTATTTGAAAATATAGCCTCGAGTTATCTTGCTTGGTTCTGAAGGAAAGAAGATCGCTTTTAAGGGCCTGTTTTTCGTTGTTACATAATATTATTGAGATCTAAGAGGCAATAATGCCCAAGGAAAGTATAGGAGATGGTATTTTTAATAATTGGGATATAAATGTGTGAACATTTATACAGTTTTGGTCCGTCCTTGAGCCTTGTTTTGAACGCGTGCACTATATCGCAATGAAATAATAATCGACTAAGTAGTAGAGGCTTAAATGATTGAGCGAAATGCTGGCGTTTACGTACATCGGCCATGACCGCGAAGTCATAGTTAAGGTAGATCAATTGACGAGCAGTTTTCCATTAGCTTAACCTTTATTTGCACATCTGCAGGTAGCTTCATTTCGCTCTCTTAATTCAGTTATTATATTGAGTTCGGGATCTTTTTACGGTGTGTGCGGTGGGTGGACTGTCTCCAGAGTGGCAGCTAAATATCGGTGAGTCGGAATTTCACTACGCATCGAGTTCAAAATTGCCCCTTAGCGGGCCTGTGCCACATACCTGGCAAAGCCCGGGTATGGGGGACAACGAGATGCCGCTAGGGCCAAGCGGAGCACCACTCATCCATCCTGCTCGACTTCAAGTTGCTGCAGGCCCAGCAACGATAGCGACGTCCCATACAGAGAACAGCAAGGCCTCGCAGTGTAAGAAGAGGCGTACAGAGGAGGGAGAAGAGGTTGACAACGATGACGCCACATCGACATACTCGCTCAATGACATGACAGAGATGGATACAGAAGCACCCAAGGAAGACGAGGGAGCTTACACGGTGGTCACCCATCACAAGAACCGAGCTACGGGGATACCGGTGGTGTTCCGACCAATCGCCACCGAGGACTCCTTCTGGAAGGTGAATCCAAATCGCATGGCATCTGAGATAATCTCTGCTATCAATGAGAAAGTGACATCATCAAGAATCAACAGAGACGGAAGTTTTTGTGTTGGAGTACGGTCTTTGTACTCGGCAAACAAGTTGCTGCTGATCAAGAGTCTGGCTGGCTTGCCTGTACATGTGATGATACCCCAGTCTTACATGAAGACCCTAGCAAAGATAAGAGATGTTCCACTTGAATACAGTGATTATGACCTACTGGAGTATCTTAAAGATGTCGGAGTAATCTCAGTCACACGACAAAACAGATGGACAAGAAATGAAGATGGAAGTGCCACAATGCAGCCTATACGCAATGTAATACTCCAGTTTAGGCATGACATGCCATTGCCAAAAAGAGTTGCTCTCGGCTTTACGGTTCACACTGTCGAGGAATACATTGAGCCGGCTGTAAGGTGCTACAACTGCCAGAGATATGGACATATGGCTAAGACTTGCAGGGGAACCAAGAGATGCAAGGTATGTGCGGGCGCACATGATTACAAAGAATGCACCTCGAAGCGTCAACCTAAGTGTGCCAACTGTGCTGGACCACATCCGGCGTCGTTTTCAGGCTGCTCTCGAAACCGTTTGGCATCGGCTGCACAAAGAGAGAGAATTGTAAAAGGGTACCATAAGATACAAAGAGGGCCAGCGCCCAATGCGGATATAGTCGAAGATGTTCCTGAGACACAACGAAATACAAAACAGTGGCGCCACGACTCTTACTCGGAAGTATCGAAGCGCTCAGCACCAAAGCATCGCGTTGGCAAAGAAGTCCGGGCCCAAGAACATGCTGAAGCGGCACCTTCTGCCGGGCCAGACACAGCCAAGGAGTCACTGACAACCAAAGGGAAGGGTCACAGCAACCTGTTGAGGAAAAATTCTTCAAGAAATGCGATCTCGGAGGAGACGGCCGGAAACGAGCAAGTCATTTTGCCAATAATCTTTGCGGCTCTTAAATCGATTCTACGATCCCTGCCACAAGCATGTTCTTTACCAGAAGTGAAATTGCTGCTAGATCTTGAGCATCTTATCTTGTAGTATTCATGGCTAACGGACTATCTAACTGGTACAAAAGAAGTGCAATATTCCAGTGGAACTGCAACGGTTTGCAGAATAAGAGTGGAGATTTTCGGAAATTCGTCGCTCAGCACGGGTTTCCGATTTTGTGTATTTCTGAAACAAGAGTATCCACTAACTTTCGCTTGTCTAATTATGTGGTGTACCAAGCAGAACGTCCTGCTGCAAAAAACAAAGTGATGTTGTGTGTGAGACGCGATATTCCATCGACACTTGTGGCTACGTCAAAAACAGATGCGCCGGAATTTGTTAGATGCAAGGTGAAGTTTGGTAACGTTACTGTAACTGTAGTTAGTGTATACGTGCACCCTCAAGCAAAAGTTTCATACGCAGAGTTGGCTGCAGTGTGTAGATCTGATCATGATCCCATAATTATATGTGGTGATTTTAACGCGCACCATGAATTGTGGGGTAGTGAGCGTTGTGATGTAAGGGGTTCTGCTATAGTAAAGATATGCGAAGACCACGGTTACGCTATACTAATTGATGGTTCTCCGACGTTCCTACGGGGGCATAACTACTGCAGCGTACTAGACATCACTGTGTGCTCCTCTGAATTAGCGGCTGGAGCGGACTGGACTACAGACGCTGATACAAGAGGAAGTGACCACTTGCCAGTATTCATTTATCACCCAAAGTTGAAGAAAACGAGAGATAACCGCACAGCAAGAATTACAAATTGGGCAATCTTTCGAGAGCTACAGAGACAAAATCTTGAGCCTTGTTATGACGCAGAAACGTATGCATCGAAGATAAAACATTTTCTAACAAAAGCTACTCGTGCAGTACCCATTCCAGATGGGTATGCGGGTGTTGACGCTGAGTATGAGCGGTTTCGGGCAATACGACGTCGATCTGAAAGAAGATATCGCAGGTCGGGAAATTTAGAAGATTTCAAGGTTGCACAGAAAGTACATTCTGCAATGCAGAACCAACTGCAGAAGCTTTCAACCAAAAGGTGGCAAGATTTATGTGCCTCACTTTCTCCATTTACCTCGGCGCCTCAACTGTGGAACATGGTACGCGCCCTCCGACAGCCAGTAGTCCACTCGAGACCACTACAGGCTCTAGCGCTGTCTCGAGGAGTTAGCGAACGTGTGATTGCCGAAGAATTTTGTGATCTTATACTGAGAAATGGAGAGGCCGTCCAAACTAGCGAATATAAATCCTCAGCAGAATCAGCTTCGGCGGTTGTAACGAAGTTCTCTGCGGTCAGTTCATCAGATCTGGATGACAGCTTCACACCAGAGGAGCTCCAATATGTGCTGTCTTCTGTAAAACGAACAAGTTCACCAGGACCAGATGGAGTTACATATGCAGCACTGGCTAATTTGTGCGAGAAAGGAAAATTACACCTGTTGGACATTTACAATAAAAGTTGGCAAGAAGAAAAGGTTCCGGAAAGTTGGAAGATATCGAAAGTAGTACCGTTGCTAAAGCCAGGGAAGAGCCCTATGCAGTTGGATTCGTTTAGGCCGGTTAGTTTGACAAGTTGTATTTCGAAAGTGATGGAGAAAATGATCAATGAACGAATTTTATGGTGGCAAGACATGAAGAAACTACTACCAGAAAGCATAGCCGGCTTCAGAAGAGGTAGATGCACAATGGACTGCATTTTGGACTTGGTCACAGATGTGGAAAACCAACGTACGGAAGGAAACATCACTGTCGCTGTATTCCTTGATGTCCAACGAGCATACGACACAGTGAGTCACGTTCACGTTCTGGAAGGCCTGGCCCTGCAGGGATTCAAGGGCAAGATACTGCGTTGGATCGCTGACTTCCTGAGGCACCGGCAAATTTTTGTAGTTACACAGGAGGGCCCAACGTCAGAACACGTCGTCAACCAAGGAGTGCCACAGGGCAGCGTGCTAAGCCCTACTCTCTTCAATGCAGTCATGGCGCAGCTCCCGTATAATCTTCCACCTAACATCAGATGTTCAGTATATGCTGATGATATAAGTATATGGACGTCTGGTCCATCGTTTTTGGATGTCAAACAAACTTTACAAGAAGGATTGGACTTGTAGACCGTTTTCTAAGAAAAAGAGGTATGGCACTGAGTCTGGCTAAAACAGCCATACTACCGTTTACATTGAAAAGACCTGGAGATTTCCATATTATTCTGCAAAACCAGCCTATTCAAATGGTAAAAACTCATAGATTCTTGGGAGTGATTTTAGACCGGAGACTAACATGGTCGCCTCATGTCCAGTCTCTTGAACAAAAAGTGAATCAGGCCATTCGAATCCTCCGGCATCTCTGCGGGGCAAAATGGGGCGGTACTACAGAGTCGTTATTAGCCCTACATGTTGCGTGGATACGCCCCATCGTAAGTTACTCACTGCCGCTGCTGCACGGACTTCCAGCCTCCACCGAAAGGAGACTCCACTTGTTATTGGCAAGGAGCTTGAGGGTATGTCTGGGGTTGCCACGGTCAACTTCCAGTGCTTTAGTGTATGCAGAGGCTCGACAACCACCTTTGGCAGTACTCCGAGCTAAAGAAACATGTCGAAATTTATTTAGAATTTTCACGCAACATGAAAGTCATCCTTTATCTGGTGCACTAACACAAAGGACGGCAACGAGACTACAGGATAGTGTATCATCATTTCAAGCAGTAGTACCAGGATTTAAACGATGGAAACCTTCAAAACCACCTTGGACGCTGCCGCTCTCAACGTTATCTATGAAGTAGATGGCATACGGAAGAAAGCAGACATGGCGCCTCTAGTAGCCGCACAGATGGTACTTCATCATTTTCATATAACGCATAATGACAAAACGAAGATATATACAGATGGATCATGCACTGAAGAAGCGTCAGCCTGTGCGGTTCTTATACCCGAAATACAGGAAAAGAGAATGTACAAATTATCGCACAAATCTTCATCGACGACAGCAGAATTGGTGGCTATCTTTGAAGCAGTTAAGCTTATCTGCGAGAATTCTGAGCCACGAAAGTGGGTGATATGCACGGATAGCAAACCTGCCCTTCAGCTAATCAGAAATGCGAGATCACTTTACAAAAATGGTGAAATAGCACAATGTATTGCAGAAACGGTGGAATATGCCTCAGCGCAGGGTCACAACATCGTATTCCAATGGATACCCAGTCACATTGGAATAAAGGGAAATGAAGAGGCTGACAGCCTCGCGAAGAAAGCATTGAACGAAGGACGGGATTGCGCAATCCCTGTGTCTGGGGCGGATATTCGACATTTTATAACGCAAGGAGCTAACCATTGTTCGATGGAGAAGTGGTTTGATAGCCCTAAATCAAAGGAATCAGTACTTTATGAAGTTGATCCACACAGAAAATTTTTCATAGCGACAGATCTCCCACGACACTTAGAGACTTTAATCCACAGACTTCGATTGGAAGTAGCCTACACAAACAGCTTCCTGCACAAGATACATCGATCCAACTCCCCGGAATGCCATTGTGGTCAAGCAGAAGAAAATGTTCGCCATATTCTTTGGAGTGCGTTAAATACGCAAATGAAAGAGAAAAATTAAAGAAAAATTAGCAAGTTTGGACAGACGGCCCTCACATTAAAGAAATTACTTGGACCATGGCCTGAGATGCATCTTCAGAAAAGGCGAACATCTTCCTGACAGATTTTTTAGTGGAGACCGGACTGGATAAGCGCCTGTGATAGACAGCCAGGGATTGATTTATATGAGTTGGTTAGTGCATAGACTGATAGTAGAAAAGGAAGGTGTGCGGGTGAACAGCTTATGACAGTGTGAACTGCTGCAAGCAAACTGTGTATTGGTATGATATGTGAAGTGGTTTCAGTGTGGATTGTTCATGTTTAGGTACCAGTCAGTATTATTCTTTTTTTTCGCTGCATAAACTTCGTGATATGGAGTAGCCGAGGCCATATGGACCTCAACCTCTCCACAGCAAACCAGTTAGAACAGAACAGAACAGAGGCTTACGCCCACTAAATGTTACATTTAGAAAACACAGTCCAAACCCTGGGAAATAACTCACGCAGACTGGCAATTTCCGTAGAGCCAACCTTGAGATTCAGGTGTAGCAAAGGCGGAAAAATGAGTGCTTGAACCGATGTACTTTCAAAGCTTGGCTCTGCAATCAATGAGCAAATCACTGTACAGGACATTGAAACGTGTCATCGGGTACCTACACGCAGCAACGATCGGACGAACATAATCGTCCAATTCAGGTGTCGCACGAAGCGAGATAGCGTTCCTCCGGAGGCTAAAAGGATGCGTCTTACAAACACTGACCTTGGTCTGGAGGGTTCTTCTATATGTGCTGAACCCTTTGCCCTGCTCTAAAGAAGCTTCTCGCAATGGCTGTAAAGAGGAAACACGCGCATCACTGAAATCGGTTTGGTCATTAACGGCAAAACCTTGCAGACAATCCGATGACAGCCCGTTCTCCATAGAAGATAGAGGATGAGCTTGAAAGATATCAGGGCAGACGTAGAAAGTCGGAAGCGGCACGAACGTACGTGCTACGTAACTTCTGCTCTTAGCCTTCATCAAAAATGGCATACCAGTAGCTTGCGCTCCCGCATCAAATGTAGACTCGGCAACCACAGGCACGTCCATTTTGCATTTCAACGCGCGCTCTGCATGCAACAAGAATGACGATATTATTCACTTTCTTTCGCAATTTACATTTAGGTTTAATGTGATCATGATTCGGAACATGGTACATACAATAACTGTGCTTGTTGATTTTGAATGGTTATCATCGCTTGTTATTAATCGCCCTAGTAGAAAGGGTGGTGGTGTCGCGCTTTTGTTGCAGAAGACGCAAAATGCGAATTGTTAGAACGAATAATACGAAGCAACAAAGACTACGAAATAATCACGGTAAAGAATAAAACAGAATAATTTCGTCGTGGTATATCGCCCGCCAAGCGGAAATGTCGTCACTTTCATAGATTTTTTTTAATCATTCCTAGATCACGTAAGCGTGAACAATCTGAAACTTGTGTGTGGCGGTGATTTAAATATAGATTGCTCGAACAAACTACTCATCCCTTGCACTGAACACGTGTTTCCAGTCTTCAGTTTTATGAATACAATCCTTACACCAACACGTATAAACAAGTCGTACGTCTCCTTTCTTGACCTTTTAATTGTCGATATTACTACTACTGTATGCAGTACAGGCACATGGTGTGTGACCTAAGCGACCACTGCCCCATCTATTTAATATACCCTGATGACTCGAAAAACTAGTTCACGCATGTCAAATGCAACTTATCAATGCATCACTCAAGCAAACTTAGAGGCAGTCAGTTGACGTCATGAACCGCAATTGGTCACTGTTTTAGAAAAAAGAGGGTGCAAATGATGCATACAACGATTTATTGGAACATTTATATCGATATATATGCTAGAAAGTTTCCAATGAAACAGCCAAGCATTCGAAAAAAATTAGAAAGCCTTGGGTTACACATGAAGCGGCCAAAATGATAAAACAAAAAATAATCTTTACCATTCCTTCTTACGTACAACGGTCCGACTTAACATTACAGACATTTAAAAATTTAGAAAAGACTAAATGCTGAACTAAGACAGGCAAAGGCACTGTACTACCAGGAATTATTCCGCAAATGTTTCCAGGCAACGACCAGAGATCGCATGGCAAACGATTAATTCTGTTCTAGGTCGCCTTAAAGAGGTTACGCCCCTAATATCGATAAAGCTAGACTCAGTGAGAGCAGGCACGGCCCTTGCTGATTACTTCAATCATCGTTTCGCCACAGCGGAAAGTGATACCCCTAGAGGCAATGGCAGCGTGAGGAAACGGCTCGCTGCAATGCTATTTGCGAAAGTGTCTTCTTTGCGCCTACCGATGAGAGTGAAGTACCAGAGTGTACATGGATTGAAGAACGTAAGGCTTTAGATATAAATAATTTGCAGATTAAGCCTATAAATGTGTTTTAAGATTTATTGTTCTTCCACTGGTGCACATTTACAACTCATTTTAGAGACTGCAATTTACCCAAGCGCAATGAAATATGCTAAGGTTTTCATAATTCATAAGGGTGGGGATCGGAATTCTGCGTCAAACTACCGACCGATATCTGTACTCCCAGTTTTTTCAAAGGGTATAGAAAAGCTCATATTTACTCGAATGACAGACTTCTTAATAAAAAGAGCATTCTTACTGACTCACAGTACAGCTTCCGGAAAAACATGTCGACAGAAATGGCACTCCTAACACTGAAGGAATACGTATTACAGAGCTTTGAACATAACTGCTATACAGCCGGTATATTCATAGATTTTAGTAAAGCTTTCGACAGTCTCGATCACGATATCCTTATTCACAAACTTCCCTATGTGGATTTCGTGGAAGACCGCTAGAATTACTTCAGTCGTATCTTAAAGAACGAAATCAGTGCGTCTCCATCAATAACCACAAGACATCCTATTCACCTGTTGTATGCGGTGTGCCCCAAGGCAGTATTCTTGGACCACTTTTGTTTAATGCATTTATTAAAGATATTGTAAGATAGCAATTATGCGAAATTTATCATGTACGCGGATGATTGCACATTGTGTGTGTCAAGTCCTGATGCCAACAAAAACTTGTCAAAAAATGCAATGAAATTATGGTCAGTTGGTCTGTCTGGACTCAGGCAAACAAGCGCAAGGTAAATTCAGAAACAAAAGTTATCGTCTTTCGCGCTAAAAATAAACCCTCGTCATTCATAATGATATTTACTTTTCAGAATCACGCATTGAGTTGGTCGAAGAGTTGAAAATTCTTGGAGTATATTTTTCTTCTAGTTTACGTTGGGATACCCACATCAATTATCTTTGCGGTAAGCTATCTGCGGTACCGGTGCTATGGCGCGCTGCCGGGCATTTTTGCCTACGGGGCAAAGCTGCAAATTTATTACGGTCTATTCCTCTCATATGTCCACTACTGTTATTTGTCTGGGCAACAACTTCAAAATGCAACATGCAAAAACTTGTAATATT
>NC_051180.1:74531765-74563876 GCF_013339695.2 Rhipicephalus sanguineus | reverse complement strand
GTGTTGCATGCGGTGACCATTAATTCAGCGTTGGCGTTCCAATAATATCTCCGACATAAAGATGTCATTATCGCACTCTGGAACGTACTTCAGTTCAAACGAGAGGGGTGGTTTGATTATCGGCCACTGCGACCGCACTTAAATGGGGGCCAAATTCAAAGAACACGCATGGACTTAGATTTAGGTGCACGTTAAAAAACCCCAGGGGGCAAACATTAACCCACAGTACCCACTACGAAGTGCTTCATAATGATATCGTGGGTTGGGCACGTAAGACTCCAGCAATCATATAATATTATTATTTCAAATCAAGCGAAAACCCTCTATTATGCTGTCACAGGATGGCTCTCTTTGACCGGTGGCGTACTTCGGCTGGTAACACTATAATGCCTTTTTGTCGACGTCGTTATATGCGGAGCAGCTGTCTTGCAAATAGCAAGTGTTACGTATCGCTGCTATGGCAGATTAGCATGGAAGGTTAGGCGTGTTGGTAATCCATTACTAAACGAAGAAAGCACAAGATAAAGAAGACAAGGAAAACCAACTTAGAAAGACCAATGCGTCGTGTACGTCAGTCTTTCTTTCTGTATTTCAGTTCGCGCTGTATCAAATCGATAGCGTTAAAGAGCTCGTTTCACACAAATTCCGGTGTCGGCGTGGTCGGCTGTGAACGAAAAATCGGCGTTGTGAGTGAGCGATAAATTGAGATAGAGGGAAATAACTAAGAATTTTCGGTTCGAGTTAGAATCAAACCCAGGCCTTCTGCAAGGCAAGCAGGTGTTCTATACCACAGATCCACGCCGGTAATCGAAGTCGTTTAGAAAAAAAAAAAAACGAAGCCGTATTCGAATGTCATGAAGAGCGACGAGTCTCTTAAACTCATGAAATATTGCGTGGGAGAAGGGTAGAGTCACACCAGGCGTACAAACATGAGAATCGCGCAACGAGTGAGTGGTTTGAAGGCCCATCCATTACAAAGCGGTCAGGCGCATAGTTTGAAACGGCCAGTGTTACGCGAACAGGCATTTATTATCTTTTGGCATGGTTGAGGTGTCCACGAAGGAGCGAAGCAGGCCAGTGATTGTGAAAGCGACGCGAACGGATCCCGATTGCACTATCGCGTTCTAGTCTTGAAGGCGAAGCTCAAGCGTTCTCCAAGTTTTAATCTGTTATAGCCAAGTAAAAAAATATATGAGGAAACCTTATTTTTCATCTGAATGTCTTTAATGGCGCTAGCCCTTATCGGTTGGTGAACTTTTGGTTACTGGAGTAATATTCAGAGTGAAAGAAGACTGTTATGCATTGCGCATGTGCCATCTTGATGGCGCATACCCAATATCTTATCTATTACATATTAGGCACATACCCAATATGTTTTCTTGTATGTGCCGTGTGTATGTGCCGTCAAGATGGTACTGATCCACAAGATAATAGTCTGCTCTTCCGATGAACTCTGTTGAAAATAAAGACGTGGGGCACGGGCTTGGGGGAGGTGCGAGAGACGAATACGAAGTTGTAGTAGCACCTTCACGGAAAATGGTCAATCATCCAGTCGCCGCAGTGCTTTGGAAAGTACTTGTCTCTCCGAGGCACATCGATGACAGTGGCACAGCAAGTGGTCGATGTTTTCTTCGGTGCCCCAAACATCGCACGCCGCAGTGTCCGTTTTATATGCCTTCGTGTGGGCAACTCCCAACCAAAGGCAATAAAGAAGCAAATATTCGCGTCGATGAAGGCCGCATAGAGTTTGGAGGTGCGGTGTTAAGGTTCAGTTGATGCAGTCTGGGATGCATTATGTTTGGCGCGTTCCAGTCCGTCAGTGTGAACCTGCGGGTCCAATCTGCCTCGCAGCGTCTGTCCTTGAAAGTGAAATTGGAACGATGTTTGCTGCCTGGTGTGATGCGCGAGCAGCGTTATCTGCAGAATCATTTCCAGCGACATAATATTTCAGACGCTGTAAGGCCCTGCCCCTATTTACAATAACTTCGCTTACGAGGTGGCTGGATCGGTCCACGAAGAACACATATTTGTTCCAATCCCACTATCAGGAACGGGCTACTCAATAAAAAAATATTCATTTCGGGGCTTGCGCTATCACACACTCATTCGTCGTTTCCTAGTTTCCCAAAGTGTCGCCTACAGAATCCTGATCCCTCTTTAAAGCTGCAGCTACCATCCCTAGTTTCTCGGTCGAGTGAATTGTTGCTATGCTGACACTGCAAGTCTGACACAGCAACTTCTGTTGTCACTGGCAAATACGCATTGACGCCACGCATTCTTTTAGGCGCTTGTATCTTGTAGCATAGAAAATGATCGGTACTGCTCTGACGATATCCTTGTTCCTTCACTGCGAGAAACGAATATGTATACATTCCATAACTACAATTTACGATTTATGCGTGTGTTTCCCTGAACGCCCAATACGCATCTGAGTTCCTACTTTACTGCACTATCATGTCTGCGTATGTATTTTAAGACGAAAGTGTTTCATGCCGGGGTCTACCAAGACTTACCTGACATACCATCACGGAGCCCACAACCTCTCAGTCCGCGACGATAGACGCCCGGCGCTCTACCGACCACACCACCGATGCACACGCACGAGCCATAAACGCGCCTTATATCTCTCACATATTCTCTCTCGCAAGGTGCTCTCTGTTGGCGGGGCGGGGAGGCGCCGCAGTCTGTCAGCGCTTAAGTACTACGTTATGACAATAACGAGCGCCGATGGGGCACGATTTGGTGACGACACAGTTAGAGCGTCGCGATGCCAGCAAGGAACGCTGGTCGCGCCAGCATTGAGGAGTCACCCTAGACGCAGTTGCGTTCTTTGCCTTTCGCTTCGTGTTAGCGTGTGACGGCTCGTTGTCGGAGTAGTGCAGCTTCCACACGCACCAACGGTGTTTCTCCGCTGCCTACGGCTTCGAGTGTTTTAGCACCGACTAATAAAACTGCTGCAATAAGCGCCGCAGAAACGCAACGAGCTCGACGGTCGAATGTCGTGCCTTCGTGGAGCGTGACAAAGGTCAGCAGGAAGTAGAACGCCTTCGCGCGTTCGCGGCTCAAGCTATAAATATCTGCTCTCCGCGTTGCTGAAGCTGGTAGTGTATACTTAATAAGAACTTGTTGGGCGAGTTGGTGAGTACTTAACATCTTGATTTTTCCGCTACGAAAGATGAACACATGAGAGAAGAGACAAGACACGCGCTACTAACAACTGATTTATTGCAAAGGTTGCAATGAAATGTACAGCACAGCGATGCGCAGACGTACCGAGCGCATATCGAGAGAACACTTATCTGGCTAAGGAGATGCTGCATCAAAAAACCTAATCTCACTCCTATACAGGCAGATGGTTGTGGCGCTAACGCAGTGAGTTCCTTTTTTCTTTGATACGCCTCCTAGATTTCACGGGCTAATTTGTTCCGGCTTCTACCTAGAATGTTGGCCTCACGAAATATCGGCGCACACGTGCATTTTCGGCAGTGGGACGAAAGATGAACACTGTGTATCTTATTTGGTTTTTGCGCATGCTCCCTTAATCGGTCATTACGGCAGCCTTGCGGAGAGTCCTATATCGGGCAAATAGGGAGCATGCGCAAAATCTAAAGAAGGTAGACGGTGCCCATCTTTCGTCCCACTGCCGAAAATGTACGTGTGTGCCGATATTTTGGGAGGCCAAGATTCTAGGTAGAATCCGGAAGAAATCAGCCAGTGAACTCTAGGAGGCGTATCACATAAAGAAAAAAGGAACTCATTGCGTTAGCTATACGTCCATCTGCCTGTATATGAGTTAGATTAGATTTTTATATGTCACATGTCCTTAGTATGGTAAGTGTTGTCTTGATATGCGCTCAGTATGCCTACGCATCGCTATATATTTCGTTGCAACCTTTGCAATAAAATAGTTGTTAGTAGCGCCTTTCCTGTCTCTTCTTTCATGTGTTTGTCTTTCGTAGCGCAGAAATCAAGTTGGTAGTGTATGCATGAGCACAGGCATATGTTAGCATATTAACATAGGGGCGATAACGCCAGACCCGCCCTGTGTCAAAACAGGTTTAATGGGGTTAACTGCTTGGAATTCGTCATCGCGCGAAATACGATTGCGAAAGTAACTACAACTTATGACTGTTATGATTAAATCTCAGGAACTCTGATTTTTACCACACTCGTGCAGTAATCATTTTTATTGTCTTCACAGGGATAGCAGTGCTACTCTTCTTACGAAACATTTGGGGGACCCACCGATCCCGAAGGAGCAATGGGAGGAATCCCTGAAGAGCAGCAATCTCCACACTCAACTCCAGGCCGTCCTGAAGGCCCACGACATCGCGGCGGGACTTCGTCTTCCGGTCAATCGTGGGCAGAGCCACCAACTTCACATTGGGGGGCCTACGGCTCTATAGATCCGAGTTCCTCAGGACTGAAATAAGGTTCTTGTCATGCCATGAGCTGTGCTTTCAAGAGTGGAGCGCGATAGCGCAATCGTGCCCCGTTCGCATCGCCTTCTCAACCGCTAGCCTGGCTTCGCTTCTGAGTGGACCCGCCAACAGTGCTGCAAGAAAAGGAACGTCTGTGTGTGTGTAAATTGGCTGTTTGAAACTACCCTAGAAAGGCTACTGCAAGTGCAGTTGGGAAGTGCCCACTACGCCATAATTCTTGCTTTTGCCAACTGGCAAAATACCCACTACGCGTCCGCAAGGGAACATGCGCACCTGCGCGTCTGCCAACTTTGTTGATGCTGTTGCCGCTGATGATGATTAATTATGCCTGAGCGCTTTGTAATGGGTTGGCTTTTAAACCACCCACTCATTGCGCAATTCACATGTGTTGACGCCTCGCGTGATTCCATGTTTCTACCATTGATTGATTGAAATAACTTTAATGAGGTCCTGCGGGACGCGCCCTAGCGCGCAGGAGGCGACTCCCACGTCGGGACCGTCAGGCCGAGCCTGTCGGCCGCTTCGCGGGCCTGCTGGACAGCCTTGGGCTGTTCGGTATTTTTACATTAGTTAAGGAGACTCCTCGTACTATTTCACATTCGTGTACAGGTTTTTTCCGACGTAGTTTCAAGCAGCGGCGGGCTCATGTGGTACGACACCTGCTTGCCATGAAGAAGGCCTGCGTTCGCTTCTCACTCGTATCGTGGCGGACCGAGAGGTCATGGGTTCGACTCCTGTCAACGGAACTTTTTCTTATAGTTTCCTCTTTGCCATTTGATGGCGTTCATTTTGCTGACGTAATTCCGTGACGGAAATACGTCATAAAAATCTTGGTCGATCGCGGCATAAAACACTTTCGTATTAAAAAAATCAGGAGCCATTCTCCTATCAGAAGAATGGGGGCAAGCGAAGCTTGACGTGTGTGCGTGAGCGAGTGGTTTTCTTTCTTTCTTTTAAGTGCGGAGCACTTTAGCGGCCAGGGCTGTCGTATGCTCTCGTCGTCTCATGTAGCTTGGCGTAACGCTGGCAAAACCACGTATAGCATCGCCACCTGTAGCATACTGAGGGCGCGCTCGGGCGAAGAAGTCTTCTTTCTCTTGTTCGTCAAACGCATTGATGATGACATCAAGTGTGGAGTACTTTAGGGGCCCGGGCTGTCGTATGCTCTCGTCGCTTGGTGTAACGCAGGCAATACCATGTACCATGTATCAAAAAAAGAGGAAGCAATCTAGAAATAGAAAGAGAGATAAAGGAAGGAAAGAAAGGAATAAAAATATAAATAAATAGAAATAGAGAGAAACTACAGAAAAAACGGGAAAAAAGGAAGAAAAGGAAAAGGGGAGGAAAGAAAGAGGAAACTGAAGGGAAACAAAGACGGCCGCCCAGCTCTGCACTTCCTTCAGGCTTGGCACCACTACTGCGAAGCTGCCTTAACTTTCTTTATTGATTTATTTCTTCCTTTCTTTTATTTATTTTCTTATTTTCCCTGCAGAAGAAACGGGGCTCTGATTGGTTGCAGGAGTGGCGTGAGGGCGTGCCTACGCATTAGACATCGTGCGTAATGACTCACGTTCCGGCGCCGGCGCCGGAACGTGAGGTCATGCGTTCATATCCAGGCAACAATGAGATGTGGCAACGTGATATGACAATTGACCTCGATAAACGATCGTATCCCCTATCAGAAATGGCTGATCGGCGAGGAGCCCACGATCGACAAATCATCAGTTAGTGGAAAACGGTGTATAAGAAATTACGAATACCCCAGTGGCCGGCGCACCTACGAGGATGCATTTCTGCACCCGACCAGCGCCAGGTATTTCGCGTACGGCAATGCGTCCATCGAAATATTTCAATCAATAAAAGCTTCAAAAAAAGTTCGGGGGGGGGGAGGTATAGTAAGCTGTGAAAGCAGGGTTCCACCTAGTAAATGTATAACGCATCGCATTAGCACCGTCTGGCGATCGGTGTACACGCGGTAGCGGACTGGCCTACTGCAAGAGCCGACCAGCGGGTAGCGTTGTGCTGAGCGGAGATGTCGAACTGCAGGCCTATGGACGTCAGGAGCGGAGAGCCGAGGGAGAGAGCGAGACGTGATGAAGAAACTTAACAGAACTTTATTTACATCTTGTAAGGTGACAGAAAAAATTGGGGGACTCTTAAGCTCGGCCTTTAAGAGTTGATCGCGATGGCGATATCCGGCCTCATCCTCATCGCGCTCTGGTTTGCTTGTCATTATGTTCAGTCGCCCAGCCAGCCAGCCACACACACAACACACCTTTAGTAAAGGTAAAGGTTTCCGCCCTCTTCAACAGCACTTTTATGACAACAGTGTACCCACTACGTGTGTGTAAGAGAATGTGCGCACTAATGTGTATGCACTTTGTAATTGGCGGCATGCTTTAAACCAGCAGCAATTACGCGCGTGATACTTTTTCCAAGTTGCGATGACCCCACAACGTGTTTGTAAGTTAATACGCACAGTAATCTGTGTGCCTTTTGTAATGGCTGGCCGGCATTAAACCACGAACTCATTATGCAACTCAAATCGTGTGACGCCCGATTGCAATGTACGCGTGTACCCCGTTTTACTGCGATATTACATCTCGTACTGTGACAGCTGTACACCGGACGCTTATGTTTGTGAAGCATGAAAGTTAATTTCAGTGCGAATCCAAGCAAACTCGTATAGCATACGTTATCTCATGTCACCCAAAAGCCATTCTATGCCTGTTGACATGCCATTATTAATAGGTATGCACAGTTTATGGAAAACTCGCATATAAGACAAGCATGCGGAACCCATGGTATCATCGCGGTTGCATTTCATTCAAATGGCTTTTCAGCTAAAAACCTTTAATCAACAATTACAGTTTCAACCGGACTGGTATCCACTCTTCATGAAATGTATATATTATATAGCTTCAATACCCTTTTAGGACTTCTGTGTAACGCTTGTACGCTTGTAGAGGCCACCTTGAGTATTTTGTTCGCTAGGTATGCTAATTACGCACATTTGTAATAAATACCATGAAAGAAAAAAAATGGCGCAGCTCTGTGGTAGAACACCTGCTAGCCACGCAGACGGACTGGGTTCGATTCTCACTCCAACCGAATAATATTTATATTATTTGCATCTTTTTTCGATTTTTCGGTCACGGACAAGATGATTTTTCGATCGCAACCAACGACGCCGACACTGACGCCGACACTGAATTTCTGCGAAACGAGCACTTTAACGCTATCGCGTTAAAATGGGTCGCGCGGGAGCTCGGCGGCTCGTTAAATACAGTTGTGATCCCTAGTTGGGGAAATGCCTCAATTAGAAATATCCAAGCCCTGTAAGAGCGACCATTTGAAGGGAACGTCTCTCGAACGCCCATGGTCACCGTCTCCCCGAGGGCGACGACTTTAGCCTCTCTCCATATCCGCCACGAGTGAATGGAGAGGGGGGTTTCTCCCTTCTTGCAGCTGCCAAGTTTTGACGAACAATGCCATTAGTGCACATCTGTCGACCACTTTCGCAAACACAGGTGCCACGAAAAACACCCCGGCAGAAGCACTCAATTGATGATCGTCCTCTCGCACAAAACCGCATTCATCACATACTTGAAATACGAGAAAGGATCATTTCCGGATATCACTGCGTCGCTGCCGCACCTGCAGGTAGAAGCGCCCGGTTCAAAAGGTGACGGCAGGTGTGGGTAACAAATACATTCTCACAAGTGAAGAGGGAGGATGGGGGAGGGGGGGGTTCCTCAGTGACAAAGAAGCCTGAAAGAACTGTTCTACGGACCGTTGGCACAAAGCCTTGCAATGGCTTTGTAACAACGCGCTATTAACGAGCCGCCGGCGAGGTGGCAGAGTAAACTTCTACACGAGGAGACGGCGTATGTGCTCGCTCAAACAGCGGCACCAGGTACGGTCGCAGCCATCGTCCGAAGCAAGGTGCGGGACGGGAATGCGGGAGTTGGCTAGGCTCACGAGCGCTCACCCCTACAACCGTATCGATCTCTCGACGGTTCGTCCACCGGCAGGACAAACAAGTGTGCGAAAGTAAACAAGGTGTTTGAGACTTGGCTCTCGGTGCTCTAAGAGGCCTCGAATGTATCCTGGGAGAAGTACGTTTACCTAACAGGAGTCGGGAAAGAAGAGTTAAGGAGAAAGAGAGAGAGTGTGCATGTTCTGACAACCTTGTATTTCTGTGTCATGCGTGTGCGTATTTGTGCTGCATTGCTTTTAAGCGACGACGCCTGAGCGACCAACCGGAAGCTGAACGCGCCCTTAGTGCAAGGTACGCAACGATGTTCTCTTATATAGGCTTTACTTGTTGGCACACAGCGTTTCCAGTCACTTGATTATAGTGCAGTTGAGACAATGCCAGCTTTCAGGCGACAGTAATATCTGGAATAGATTTTACATTATCAATAAGGGTAGCGATCTCACCTTGTTGGTATATCATATTAACTTTGTAGTAGCTCAGCAAAGAACGAGCTCGCTCAGGGAAGGAGGCATCTGATGACACAGAACACTGTGCGCCGTAAAATGTCTCCTTTCCTATGGGTCCTCGTTCTTTGCTGCGCTATTTCAAAGTGAAAATTCACATTATCGGTGTTGCACGCACTCACCTGAAGAACTGTCATGTAGTACGATCAGTTCTGACAAGCCGGTGCCCTTCTTTTATCACAAAACATAGACAAAAATATTGTGGTGCGTAGCACATCTTTGACTTCGCCATAAAACTGCCATTGCCTTATAGAATTGCGTCATATAAATAGGAGGAGTGTTTCGTCGCCCCCAGAATATAGTTGATGTGCGGCCTAGGGTGTAACTGCACAATCCTGCACAAGTATGGCGATGGTTTAAGCCACGTAGCCAAGGTCTCGGGCGTACATTGAGGGGAACTGGATGTAATAACAATTAATGATTTTGACAGGCGTGTTTAAATGGATGATGCGGGACACGCAGACTATCCATCTTCATGTGTACGGCGTGAGGATGGTTTCCCAATCACGTGAGAGAAAGTGTGGTCTAAGCTGCCCTGAATGCAATGGAACTTTTTTTATTGCTATGAAGACTTGCCCTCAATGCATAACACTTTCTCACTTTCTATGCAAATGGGTGTTAGATGTTTGCTGTAAGGTCAGTGCTGTTTACGAATGAAGCACCATGTTTCCAGCGGTCATATCTGGTACTGGCGCTGTAGCGAAGGCCGGCTTGCAATAGGAGACAGGAGCGTTACTACTGTAAGCCTTGAAATGTCCATATTAAATGGCATGCACCTGCTTCCATCACTGCAACTGAGTATTTTGAACACGTGGCATCCAATGGTAAGTGCGACCAGTTCCACTTTGAGATGCCACCCAGGGCCACCCAGGCCCGAAGCCTCCTGAGCGCGACGTTCAACGCTCTAGCGAGGTGAATGGGGAGGGAGGAGACACCCGATGGGACAAAAGCGGGTGGTCTTCTCAGTTGGCAGAGTGTTCGAGGGGCATTGTTGTATGAGAGATGGATCTTTTTCGTTGAAGGGTATACTACGTAGAAGTCGGAAAGAGCACGCAGAGATATGCCTCAGCTCAGTTTGGTGTTTCTTGCTGTATTCCAAGCTTAAGGAAAAAGAGTGCCTAGTGCCTTATGAAAGGGCGCTCGGGACCGCATCGAAGTGGTCTCGATGAACTACCACGTCTTACTGTGACAGTTATTGATTGTGCTAGTACATTGCATTATGGTAACCTATGCAGATTTTTCAGCAGACATTTGCAGGACATGCTCAGTGTAAGATTACACATTGTCGTTTTTAAAAGATACGTACAACATTGACAGTTGCGTCCAGTTCCATGCGGCATATTTAGCACTTGAATTGGCTATAATCTCTTCCACCCGTGCATCCTGTTCATTCGACGACAACATTTGTCATTATTCATGAGACAATGACTCGTCATTAGACCTACGTAGCACACCTACGTAGCATCCTTAGTGGCGCAACGCCGAGAAAGGCAATTTTCTTCACTGGTATTTGAACCCAGACCAGTGAGGCCATGTCCGTTTGGGAGCAAGGCGCGTTAACCACACAGCTATCGCACAGCAACTTGGCTATTCATAGCAGGGGAGGTGCACTACGCCGACATTGCGATGAGTCACTAACTAGCACATTCATTCGTTGCCGAATGGTTCAAGCGGTGGCATTGCACGATATTTTTTGCACTGCAGTTGTGGTAAAAATATCTGTTTAGTTTGGTAAACCCCAAATAGTGGGTATAAATCATCTGAATTGGGAAAACAAAAACGGCAAACGCAAATCGTGTAGGTGCAAAGTGCTCTTGTAACAGTGCATGTGTTTACAGTCTAAATAATCGTTGAATCCGGAGGTATTGTTGCGTTCCTAAACGAAATAACATACTGTGTTTAAGAACATGCGCCGATGTTCAGCTCAGAAACGAAATTGCTTTTTCCCAGCAGAAAGAACTCTCCTTCGTGCTAAATTAGGTGTACGAACAGACGTGGTACAATATCCCCCAGGTCCGGCATAGCAGGGGTCTTACAAAAGTTTCTATGTGGTTCACCGTTAACTGTGAGAACACCGAGTAATATATAAAAACAAAGATGCAGGGTTCGCAATCTGCACTGATATTCAGTTATGCACTGCTGGTCCATATTCTTGTTCGTAGTCAAAAAGTAACTCATTCGCAGCATAAGAAAAACCGACAGAAGAGCGCAACCCAGAATAACGGGAACGTGATCACCAGATAGCGTAACCGCGCATCAATAAAATAAAAGGAAAAGTCGGGAAGGCATGGAACAACAAGTATGCACAAACCCAACAGATGGCTCTGCACTGATGGAGAAGAGGAGAACATCAAATAGGAAATGGGCTGAGCGTGAAACAGGAAGCAAGAAAGGGCAAATCTAACGGAGAGTAGCATTGATTGCGATGGTAATTACGGATCAGTGTTGCAGCTTGAGCACTACAAGAGCGAATGGCGTGAAATAACATCGGGGCGGCGCTAACATGCGCCCTGTTTCCGAAGCTCTTTTTGTTGAAACCAACGTAATGCCGCTACCAGACACGAAGGGCTCAGAGTGTGTTATAGTTGGTCGATAATTAGCGCATCTGGCGTGCAGTTCCAGTCGCACCACCCTTACTTTTTCTGTCGTTCGCACGCGTCGAGAATTTAGTCACAAAGAATTACTTGTTTCTTTACTGTGATCGCACTTGATACATCGCTGAGTCGCTGAGAAGCACCTGCATATAAATGCATTTACGAACACGATTGATGCGTTCACATGGATAAAAGTTATGTGCGCCTAAGCGCACGCAGGATAAAAGAAACGCGACACAAGCGTTGTGCCTTTTCTTTTTTGTGGTGTGGGAATATGCAGGCCTAATTTTTCCTATGATAAATATCCATAAACTAGCGCAGCTTTCTGTTGTTCACGTAAGTTTAGCAGGTTGTGTCCAGTGCATAAACTTAACTTTGCTAAAGAATTCTCGCTTGTTTTTTGTGTGTCAAACACCATAAAGTGAATCCCAATTTGCAGGTCTGTTGGATAGATGCTTCTTGGGGTTTAACGTTCCAAAGCGAATCACGCTATGAGAGGCGCCATAGTGGAATATTCCGGATGATTTTGACCATCTGGGGTTCTTTCATGAGCACTGAAATTGAACAGCACACGGGCCTTAAGCGTTTCACCTCCATTGAAATGCGACAGCCGCGGCCAGGATCGAACCCGCGTCTTTTAGGTCAGCAGCCTAGTACCATAAACAATGATCGGGTGGGGGGAGGGGGGGGCTGGGCCTCCCCGTCGCCTGAACCTGGAGTTGCGAACGAGAACAAGCGTTCCGAAGGCGTCTCGGAGACATGGAAGCGTGCGGTGCCTCTGCTGTAAGTCCTCGCACACTCGCCGCCAGCTTGCCGTGACTTGAGTATGACCCACTGACATCATCCTATATTCACCATGTTGTAGCACCAGTACCATGGAACGTTGCGTGTCTTACGTCACGTGTAAGCTATCTGAGGCATTACGAGCTAAAACGCTCTGTCTACAGGAGCCGCGTGGCATGAACACCAACATTCTACATGCGGCTTGTGGCAGCGCTGGCTGTGCCGTGTGTCCCCTTCTGTTCTTCGTTGTGTTAGTCACTCTGTTAGCCACCATGAATCGAGTCTCCCGTCATATGGATCTGGCCACGCCGCAGCACGCCTGCTTAGTTAGCAAGCTCATATTTACTGCAATTTATATTGCTCTAAATCTGCTACCCTTACTAAATGACATTTAGAATTTTTGCTAAAGCTGTTGCATTCATTTGGCCACCCTTGCGTCGAAACTGTGGCTTTCTTTCGTTAATTGGAGCGTACATTTTTAGCCGGCGCAGCTGGATTGAACCTGGGATGCCTGGCCGGAGAGGCAAGGACAGGAATTATTCCCCGGACCTTACCTATAAACAGCGCCGCAGAAAGAAAGATAAACAGAGCGAGAAACAGAAAGAGAAACAGAAAGAAAGAGAAACAGAGAAACAATGGTTAATAATTGCCTGCGAAGGCAGCCCAGACGCGGGGATATATCGATCCTCTGGGGCAACCATCCGGAGCAAGGAACCGAACCCTCGACAACACAAAGAAAAGAAGCGAGCATGTCTCGTTCCAGCTTCTAATTGGGAGACCCGGCTTTGAGGATCATTACGGCAGTGTTCGATTGCGTGCTGTGGATTGCGCCGCTGCGAGAGAAGGAAAGAAAGGCAAGGGGAGGGAGGCGCCTTCTCGAGGTCGTTTATCAGATATGGCCCTATGAGGAAGACCGCGATAGCTTGGCAGGTAGATAAAAGGACAAAAGGCTGAATGGAACACAACATTGGAGGAAGACCCCGAAAAGCAAGAAAGACCAGCAGGGGCGGAGCTACGCACTTCCTTATCGCCATTTCCTTTCCCGATCAGCAAGCCGCCGCCACTTCCTGTGTGAGGACTGTGCTTTTCCTGTCGAATGGCTGGTAATGGTCCGTGAGGAAACAACACATCAAGCGCACGACGACCGATGCGTTCGACGCTCCTAAGATGCCGACGAAGCTTCGTAAGAGAAGCTGGGAAATTGAAGGTAAGAAAGGAAACAGATAAGAGTTCCTGCGAACCATTTGGATCGGCTGTTACCGGCTGCGCGTTCATACTACATAGGCAAGACGCCAGGCGGTGAAATTGGCAGAGGCGGTGCAAAGGTAAAGGCTGCCCTTGCTGCTCGGATAACGCAGGAACAAAGACATCTAAGTGATATTGCTAAACAGATAGTAAAAAAGAAAGAGACGACGTCTAAAAAACGTAATATGTCAATAATAACTGTTGGGGTTTGACGTCCCAGGAGGAGGAAGGAAATGAAGGAAAGGCAGGGAGGTTAACCAGACGCGCGTCCGGTTTGCTACCCTACGCTGGGGGGAAGGGATGAAGGATTAAAAGAAAGAAAGAAGAGGGAAGAAGGCACTGTCAGGGTACATATGCACCTGTCCATTGAATGCCTACAAGCGGTCGTTTAAGCCGGTCGATTTTAAAAACAGCAGTAGTGCTCGCGTCGCTTTGCTGGCCTGCGATGCGTAGGGCCACGATCCGAGGATCTTCTCTTCGGAAAACGGTCTGTCGTCTAACTGTTCAGCGCATCGCGCAGAACGTTTCGTTCGTTCACAAAACGTCCACAGAAACACAGTAGATGTTCTATCGTTTCGTTGCTATTGCACGAGTCACATTTTGAGGTGTCTGCCATTCCTATGCGAAAAGAGTACGCCTTCGTGAAGGCTACTCCTAACCACAGGCGGCACAGTAAAGTTGCGTCATGGCGGGGGAGGTGCGATGGAACTTGGAGCTTCCTCGATGGGTCTAGTTCATGCAGGCGACGGTTCCAGACACTGGGGTCACTCAACCAAGTTGCGTCATGGTGTCAGCGAACGAGCGTAGACCCTTTGCAGCGTCTGTCCTCGACAAGGGTATTGGGGTTGTCTGGGCATCCTCGTGGGCGGACCGAGCAGCATCATCAGCGAGGTTGTTACCCACAACACCACAATGTCCCGGCAGCCATTGGAACACAACGTCATGTCCCTTCGATAAAGCTGGTGAAGAGCTTCTCTCATTTCGTTCACTAACTGCTCGTGCACCCTTCGTCGTAATGCTGATTGCAAACTCTGAAGGGGATGCCTTAGAGTCGCAAAAGACAGCCCACTTTGAGGCTGGGCTTCCGCGATATAAAGGATAGCAGCACGTAAGGCGGCAAGCTCCGCTGCTGTTGATGTCGTCCCGTGTGACACCCTGAACTTGACAGTCACTTGGCAGGCCGGAATAACAACAGCACCTGTGGAGCTGTCGGCTAAGACTGATCCATCGGTATAAATGTGTGTCCTTTGGCCATACTCCTCGTTGAGCAGTGACAATGTCGCCTGTCGTAGAGCCACTGTCGAATGACGGCTCTTCTTCGTTATTCCCGGAATTGTGAGGCGTACCTGTGGTTGTTGTAGGCACCACGGAGGCGACAGTGGTCTTGCTGCTGGAGTAAAGCCCAACGGAAGGCATTCTCTATGAGTTGAAACAATCTTTGAAAACATGGCTTGCGGTCTCTGAAGTGGTAACGCAGCAATATGGTGACCGGGAACTCGGCAGAGATGTCTAATGTGAGCTCTTAAATTGTCAGTAGTGACGTATGTTGGAATCGGATGCTCTCTTGCGATCGTAATTGTCCCGTGCGTGGAGGTGCAGCGTGGTAATCCTAAGCACGTGCGTAGTGCCTGGCCTTGCAAACTTTGGAGGGTGCGGATGTTCGTCTTGCATGTATTGGCCAGCATCGGCAAGCTGTAACGTAAAATCCCAGAAACAGTGCTCTGTAAAGCTGCATCATGGAACGTATCGATGTGCCCCAAGTTTTCCCCGCAGAGGAACCGCATTATGTGAACTATGGAAATTAGTCTTCTCTTCAAGTAAACGCAGTGGGCGCTCCACGAAGATCCCTGTCAATAATCACACCTAGGAAGCGATGGTTCTTCTGGTACGAGACATTTTGGCCGTTGATAATAACAGGATATGGTGTCATGGCCTTGCGTGTAAACGCGACCAACGCACATTTCTCGGTAGAGACAGAAAGACCCTGTTTGCGGAGATATGAGCAGGTTAAGGTGGCAGCCTGCTGGACTCTTGCGCGCACTTGAAGACGGGTCACAGCCGAAGACCAAAGGCAAATGTCGTCAGCATATATTGATATGTGAGCAGTACTTGGTAAAAGCTCACGAATGCCGACCATCACAAGATTAAACAAAGTGGGGCTCAATACCCCGCCCTGTGGGACGCCACGGGAAGTATAGTGGTTGGCAGTGGGACCATCTTCTGTCTGCACAAAGAAGGACCTCCTCGTCAAATAATCGCGGATCCACTGAAACATCCGACCGCCAATTCCGACAGCCTCCAAGGACTCGAGGATCGCGTCATGTGTTACGTTGTCGTACGCCCCTTTCACATCGAGAAATAGCGCCAGTGATATGCGCTTGAGGCACTTTTGCTGCTGGACAAAGGTTGTGAGGTCAATTACGTTGTCAACGGATGACCTGCCTCGCCGAAAGCCCGTCATGCTGTACACATTGTAGCGCTCGAGATACCATTCTAGGCGTAGAAGTATCATCCTTTCCATGACTTTCCCGACGCAACTTGCCAGGGCAATAGGGCGAAATGACGTCAAATCAAATGGAGACTTTCCTGGTTTGAGTAGTGGCACAAGCCGACTTATCTTCCATTGCTGGGGAACAATGCCCGCATGCCATGAGTGGTTGTAATATCTCAACAGCTTTCCTCTGGCCTCTTTTTCAAGGTTGGCTAAAGCGGCGTAGGTGACGCCATCAGGCCCTGGTGAAGATGATCGTCGGGAAGCCGCCAAGGATGCGTCCAGTTCTTCCATAGTGAAATCTTTGTCCATTTCTGGGATCCGGGACTCAGGAAAAACACTCTGAACGGCGGAAGCGGGCATGGCACACACACCAGCGACTCGCGTACAAAAATCATTCGCCACTTCAAGTTGGGTGCGGCCTAGATGTAGGGCTAGAGCCATGAAAGGATGTCTTTGTTGGGGAGTCGAGCGCAAGCCACGAATAGTGCTCCAGATGCGTTACAATGGCTTGCGAGGATCCAATGACTCGCAGAATGATTTCCAGTGCTGCTCTTCAAGTTTGTCCAAACGTCGTTGGACTTTTTTCTGTATGCGCCGTGCCAGCCTCAAGTCACATATTGCCTTCGTGCGTCTGTATCTCCTTTCCGCCCTTCGGCGAAGCGTGCACAGTTTCTCCAGTTCAACGTCAAAATCTGAACGCTTGCCGGCAAACGGGAGCATGCAGGAAGCTTCTGTCATTGCCTCTTTGATAACATCCTCCAAGTTATGGCCAAAGTCTTCTCGGCATGCATTTTCCATGAGACGCTGAAATTTTTGCCAATCGATTCTCCGTATTTTATTCCTAGAGGAGGAGTTGGTAAGACCTCTGATTCGCACATAAGTTGTAATGTGGTCACTTCCATGTGTTTCAATGTCTGAAAACCACTGTACTTGCGACCGGAAGCTTCTGGATACCAGGGTCAAATCTAGGCAACTGCTGTACGTAAGCCCCCGCAGGTATGTAGGACTGCCATCATTTATAAAACACAGGTCGTGCTTAGAGGCGAATGACACGAGGTTTCTTCCTTTAGCGTTGATCGTCGAACTACCCCAAAGTAAGTGATGTGCGTTGAAGTCACCAGTTATGACCCAAGGGCCACTAGTTGCTGACAATATGTCTCGTAGTCTGTCCTGTTCAAATCGTCCGACTGGCGATATGTAGACACCAATCAGTGTGAATGACACTTTCTCCTTTCTTACACGTAAACAGACATATTGATTGTCATCATGTGGTTGAACTGCGTGGTGAACATACGTAAAATCCGTGCGAATGTATACAACCACCTTGCTGCGTTCCTCGCACGTTGAAGAAACAAAAGCTTCGTACCCTGATAGTTTGAGAGGTTTTTCTGTGTTTGGTTCGCAGATAACAATTACGGGAATCCGATTCGTGAATACGACGTCCCAAATTGACGTCCCAAAATTACGGAATTATTATGAGCTACACCGTGGTGGAGGGCTTCGGAAATTTCGATCTCTTGGGATTCCTTAACGTGCACCCAAACTTCAGCACACGTGCCTCTAGCATTCTGCTAGAGGCCCGTGTGCACGAAAATGAGGCCGCCATGGCCGGGATGCGACCTCGCGACCTTCGGTCCAGCAGTCGAGCACCGTAACCCCTAAACCACCGCGGCGGGTAAATAAAAAGTCTATTCAGTCAAAGGATAGATTAACAGTCACTGAAATATATCGCAGGAGTTACATAATACAATTCGCACGTCACGGACAAGAAAACAGGGCAAAGCTGGAAGGTGAGCGAACGAAGTTTAATGTCCAGTTTTGTCCAGTTACGTATTTTGTTCGTGTACTTATTTCTGCAATGTTTATTTCCCATATATAAGCATACACCATCTAATTCAGCTGTCTCGTTGCTAACTTTATATATAGCTGAGAATTATGAAATCTCCTCGCATCAGCGATCTGACCGAATGAGAATTGTTATTGCTCGGGATGCTATTCGTCGGGAGCGTCAAAAGCATGAGAGGGACGAACGCCAGCACTCACTCTCCCCCCTCATCTCTCGCCCTTATTTTTTTTTATGGAGGAATCAGCCGTTCGAAGCAGCTCAATATCTACGCAACGACGAAAAAACAAATATTGCGAGCAGGGACAAGGCGCAGTACAAATGCGACGGTGGCGGCAATTTTCAGCGCCGTGGAATTTATCACCACTATATGGCAGAGTATCATTTGTCTTTTGCTTCGACACCGCCGCTAATTTCGGATACAGCAGAGTCGAGCCAATTTTTCACCGGTATATACACGCGATGCAGCAGCTGATTCTAGAGGGCCCATACACATTTTCAACACTTGATACCATGCCATACACGCTACACCACGTCATCATTGTCGGAAAGCCAAGCAAACCGCTGAATATCTGCAACGAAACGACGTATGCGCACAACGCGTAGTCATTTTTTTGTGTTTCTATGGAATGCTCAAGACGCGAGGTTACACAGGAAGTGTGCGTCATAGGTGCATGGAGCTCGAAGAGGCAGCCATGATGCAATACAGTCTCGCAAGAACCTAACATTACGAAAGAAGTGATGAACACGAATTCCAGACTTTCTCGTAAGAAAGAAAAGAGGCGTTATTGGCGTACTCTGTCGTGCATATTATCGCGAAGCGTTTCTGCTTAAAAGGACAGTATCATAGATACAGTGTATAACAAGCCTATAATGGCATCTCCGCTTAATTGTTTCAGCAGGCGCTGAGATGCTTGAAAAAATCATAACATGTCATCCAAGCTGCACCGACAACTCAAAGCGAGATGTGTTTCTAATGCGGATAATTCCTTATCTTTAAGCCGATTTGCTTTGTCAAGGAAGCTTTGTAACTATTAAGCACGATTCCCGATGTGCTCTCAAAGGGTTTTGAGACTACCAGTCAAATATGTGAATATTTTTAGAAATCTAGATTTTATTGGTTTTAACAATTATATCTTGAATAGGCACACTTTTTAGAGGAAAAAAATGACGAAGCTTGTCCTAAGCACTAAGCCGCGCAAGCCTTCAAACAACGAAACACGACGACTCTGAAGACTAACCTGGTTGCTTCTAGGTTGTTTCTAGGCCTTAGGTGGTGAGGGCTGTTTCTAAGTTGATTATAGGTCGTTGCTAGGCTTTAGCTAGGTGATGCTAGGTTGTTTCTACGTTGATTCTCAGCGCAGAGAGAGAGGTTCGAGTTAAACCGCACAGGGTCACAGACACGACACGGATGTCCAAACTCCAGAGACAGGAACTCGCGCTGAAACCAAGCGTTCGCACCTCTCATAGATCTACGAGCACGTCGTCGTTGGCGTAGGCCTTCCATCGCTTCGTGGTCTTCTCGCAGCCGCCGTTGTCTTTCCCGTTCCCTTGTTTCGGACTGACTGTTGCCTTGCTCTTTCTTAGTGGAGCAGTGGTGAGTAATGGGATTTACCCAATTTCTGTAGCACATATCTCTTTATGGTAATGGCATTTTACTGACAGGCCGCACCAATTTCTGTGGCACATACCCATTTTGTGGGGCTAACTGTTGTCTTCTTCATATTGAGTGCGCCAGTGGTGAGCAGTGGGAGTTACCCAATTTCTTTGGCACATACCAGATAGGCCACACAGGATAGGCCGCACAAGTTACGGCTGCCTTAATTTGCTTCGCTGTTATATGAGAGCAAACGAATGACTTCGTTTGACGCAAAGAAATCCCAGTGCACATTAATATTTCGCAATGGGCTCACGTGAATTGTCTGAAGTAACGCAGCTTGATGTTTGTACGAAGTTGCGGAGTCAGCTTCCAAGCCTATGCGGCGCATATATGAATGTTATTGAGGCATAGACGCAATTTGTCATTCACATTCGAAAGTCTCGTTGAAAGCGTTTAAGTTTATGCGTCACACTGAAGCCAATAAGGAAACTTGGTTAAGGAGCAATGAGATCTGGTCGTATGCAGAGTTACCGCCAAGTTATAATAACAAATCGCCATTGTTCTTGACGCCACACGCGCCTCGTGAGACGTTGAAGAATAGCAACCAGATCTTCCGAATAACTGAGAATATTTCTAGAAGGCCACTTTCCGGAAAGCGCCCAACGGAATTACAGGCCTTCCAGAATGTGTTAGTACAGTATGTTAGAGGCTGGAGGTTCGTTTAACGCAGAGATACATAATTTCAAACGACGGCGCATTACTCATTGGTCAAGGTAGAGTTATTACTGTACGCCTTATTATAGGCGGCTTTCTTTGCGTCGGCACGACTAGCTTAAAGGCCGCCGTGCCGCTTACGCGTTTCACAAAATATTCTCGCAGATGCGTAGCATTATTCTTGCAGCGTCTGTAATGCAAGAAACGCTTCTTTTGAACATAACTCTGTTTACAGCGGTGGGCTCAGGCCATGGCACGGCTAGTTGGAGTCCCGAAGTAGGGATCCACTGGCCCTGCCGAGGTCTTCTATCCGACCGAGGTCTTCTATCTTCTATCTAGCCGAGGTCTTCTATCAAGTAGAAGTGTGTTTTTCTCTCCTCCTCAGCTATAGAGACTAAAGCCACGGGTATGCATGCGCAATGATTTGCCGCACTTTATATATACAAATGACGAGGAACATGCTCGTAATTTATAATAATGTTCAACAGAACGCATTGTTCAGCCTTATTTTGCGTTAGAATATTGAAGCTGAAGAAGTAATGATATAATAGGGAACATGCTTAGTTGGCAAAAGCCACAAAAGTGACATCAGAAGCGATGGTCCAACTTTTTTCTCTTAGGAAACCGCAAGCAAACGTCAAACGCAAACGACACAGCAAAGATCTGAACAAAGGCTCTTTTGTTCTTTCTAGGTACTTGCATTTATTTGTGCCAGAAAGCGCGCACTGACGGTATCCTTGAAGAAGCGCTTTTTTGCTTAGCTACGCTTCAGGAAGCTGCTCAAAGAAGCCTTCTTGAAACGCCTTCGTATCTTTGATTGTCTAGTTAATTTACTCTGGCAGCATGTGTAAATAAATAAGCAAACAAACTAATAAGAACGACCGGCAAAATTTCGTGATAAACGGTTTGATGATGGTATACTGAGCTACAATTATTCACTGAAATGTTCTCGTAGGCCTCTTTCTAACTTCAACCTGTTGTCTGGTTGAAGTATGCAAATTTGGTTGAGTTGGTAGGTGTTCACTACAACAACGTGCCGTAGCTCACACGCAACAAAACGCGGACACTGACACACTGTTATTCATCGTCCTCCTTGTCTCTGTGCACGCTACGGTGGCGTGATGATGTATTTGTTTTCCGAATTTCACTCAGAGATATGCTGCTTATCGCGTGCAACTCTCCGCGTAATTCAATACAGAAAAGGCGAAAGACCGACGTGAGCGTGCAAAAAAATAAACAAGACCTGCTTTTTATAAAGCCTGAACAAAAGGAGGGGGCCTGTTTGTGAAGCGCTGTACCGAACGTTCGAAGCTACGCAAGAAGGAAGCACCTCAAGAAGAGTAAACACTTGCTTATCCGCGAAAAACTTCTAGGGATTCAGTCGCGGCAGAGAGTAAACAAAGCCAGCTTTATTTTTTTTCTTGTGTCCATTTGTTATACGGCGCTCTGTCACGGAGCTTTAGGTTAGCTCAGTTACGCACTAACACAAGCGCACAGGCAAACACACAAAGACAAACACGTCTACGTTTACTTGTACAGAACAGCTGGGTAGGTATTGCGCGCCTGCAGTAATGGCGCTATTATTATTAGCAGATACTAATTTGTTGCATGCTGTTAGCCAGAAGCGCTTGACTCTTCCCATTGAGTGTCTCTTGGGGGAGAAAAACGGGTACGGAAGCGCTTTGAGTACGTCCAGATATTGTGGTACTTCTCAACGTACGTAGGAAACCGAAAATACAAATCTAATGTGTCTGTTTATTTTTTTTACGAAATGCGTCGCCCTAAGTGAAGCCCAATTGCCAAACGTCGCTCGCCACGCACACGCACACACACATGCATGCACATACACACACGCACACGCACACGCACCCGCACGCGCACGCACATACACGCACGCACACACACACGAGCACACACACACGTTTAGGCGCAGTCTTCTCAACTTCTCACTTGGCTCGTCTTCTAGCTTTTAACTTCAGCACATCGATGTTTTCTTTAAGCCTACAGACTACACCAAAAACACAAATAAAAAAGGCAGCAAGAAACTCATCTGATACTGTGGCTCAGTTTCGCGCTGTGTGCATTTGCCAATTTCTAGGCAAGTTTGGAACATTAGAGTTTTTCTTTTTGTTCTTCAGGAGAACAACAACTTAAAGTGATGCGCTGCTTGCTTTTGTAGAACAATCGATGTGGCATGCGACGTCTCCAGTTCAATTTCCGCACTCCAATGAAGTTGTAGCGTACTCGCCCCACTGAGGAGTGCAAAGAAGACACCCACACTCCTCGAAGTTTGGGACAAGAACTAGTTTACTTTCCAAGAAAAAACAGGCTTCGAAAGCGCCAACACAAAGGGGGCGTGGCTGCCTATCTCCCGCGGCACGCCGGTGATAACGTGAGGCATGTTGGCCGCGTATGCGCCGTGCGCCGCTGCATACGAATTGGTATGCGCACACAAATAAAAATTATCGCGGTCACCGGCATCAACGCCCGCTACAAAGTTACCATTTGTTATGAAGTTCCCCGTTCATATAAACAAAAATGACGTTGTCTTTGAGGCTGTCGAAGCGTAGGAAGTGCACCGCGAAAAATATTAATGCAGAACTACAGTAGGCGGGCGTGCGTGGTGAGGAGATTCAATTGCGAGGCGCCTTGGTGCAACTTAGACTTCTAAAGTGAAATCCCGCAGCCACACCAAAAACAACGACTAGAAGAATTTTAGCGGGTTGTGTTCTGGCTCAACGGCTCGAAGGCAGCGTCTTTAAAAGGGGCAAGCTCGATCTGGAACTATGAGAGAGACGTTAGGAGAGAAAAAAATTAACTAATTAGTAAAAACTTTAATGTATTTGTTGTGGTCTGACCTCCTAGTCCAGAAGCCCAATGAAATTTGCCACCGTCCCACTCGGCTAAAAGCGATGAGAATAGAAAACGAAGGGCCTAGGAGTCCGGCAAGTGTTGGACTTCAAAATTGTAGCATTCGTAACGCGTCTGTACCGCTTCCACCAAGGGCGACAGATATCTGAAGCATCAAAGAGTCCGCAGTTCACTATTTAATTAGAATAGTCGAGGAAACGGAGGCGGAAGTGCTCTGTCTTCTGCGGTAGGCATAAGCGCACCTTAATCCCACTAGCGTTTCTATCAGCTGCATTAGATTCGATGTGTAGCCCGAACGACGCAGACAGTAAGCGTCATGCTGGCTTTATCTAACGTCTCACTTGGTGAGATGAAAAATCCTTAATTGCGGGTGTCTCAGGAGCCAACGTTTCGACAATAAGACTTGTCATTGCCAAGTTTTCTTATAGGAATGTTGGCTCTAGCGACACTCTCTGTTCAAAAATTTTTCATCTGAAAGCCTCCATCTTTCCCTCAACTGCCGCTTTACTTGGATTCCACCTGGTGCTGTATGACGCCAATGCTTTCTCGCTACCCGTGGTCCAACGTTAAGGCAGTGGTTCTCAAATGAGGGTCCGCGAAGCCATTTTTTGGGATCCGCGGAAACCATTCTCGAAAAAAAAATGAAAATAAACGCGTTTTTTGGAGACACACTATGTTCCCTGAAAGCGGCCCCTTCTGAAGTTTGGTATGCTTCGCCGCATTACTTTTTGTGTTGCGGCGGAGCGAACTTATGTTTCCCCTTCTCAGTGAGATGGCTGTTGTAAAGCTTTCGTTGCAGATTTCTAATGCACGCGAGCATACTTTTTCTATGCTTGCATATTTGAAGGGCAAACGTAGCTATAGAAACACGTTGAATGTGGCTGCAGACCACACAACTTATTGACAAGCTGTTGAGACAAAGGGGCAAGGCACTTTAGTTTGACCATTCTTTGTCAGAGAGAAATAAAAGGCACCTATTTCACACTGCATGCTGTGTTAAGCATTAACCCTTCCCTTTTCTCTCACTGCAAGGGGTCCCTCATCACTTTTACCAGACCACAAGGGGTCCCGAAATATCGATGGCTGAGAACCACTGATTTAAAGGTGTCGCGTTGCTAAGCTCCCGGCCACGCCGATCATATTCCAATAGGGAGGATACGCTAGAAAGCTCGTATGATCAATTTAGGTGCACGTTAAAGAGCTCCAGGTAGCTAAAATTCGGAATCACCCGCTACGACACGCGTCATAATTATGTCGAGGTTTTGACACGAAGGATTCCATAAAGTACTTATTTAATAGTTTTTATTCAATCGTATTTCGTGCGCAATGATTATTCTTTGCCCGCAACGACACTGCTAATATCGGAGTTTTGTCAGCTTGCCGTGAAGCTCTTGTTTCTGCCCAACAGCATTTCTTCTGAGTGTTCCTAATATGTGAACACGTCGCACCCGCGTATATTCACAGAACTCTTCGAACTGTCGAACGCAATGCTACGGCTTGCTATCTATGTCAAAACTTGGGCCTTCTGGTCAAAGTGTCAATGTTGTTATTGTCACCGTGTAGTGCACCATCAAAAAGGGTAATTAATAATCAAACTATTCAATAAATGTAGTACTAGGCCTACAATAATCGCAAGAGAAGTCTGATCACACAAAATACTAAATTACAAGACCTAAAGTACTGATACTAACAATACCCTGATATATCTCAGTAAAAGATAAAGAACTGTTACTTGCGAGCATGCCACCAAACTTAACATGTACAACATAGCTCCTTGCAAGTTAAAGAAAATGTGGTTGAAGGAATAGTGGTTGAAGGAATGTTGTTGAAGGACGGTGAAGAAATCGGTTTAACACGCAAGTGAAATATGGCCTTCAGAGAAGCAGTTTGAATATTTATGTACATCGAGAACTTGCACATTACTATTGGTTCTTGGCCCGCATGCCACCGTTGATGTTATGGACCCACGGGCACATCTCAATCACAACGAGTAACATCCATGACGTGACCAACGACGTGGCATGGTCGTTTCAGTCAACTAATCTGCATCATTCGAGAAAATTACCTCGTATTTCCCGCGCGGCTTCGTCGTTGCGGATTGTTTCGTACCAAAGGTACGACAATTTCAGTCCTGCTCTATTGTGTGTAGCAGCAAGTTGTGTTGCAACGCGCTAAGCTTGAAATGCAAGAAGCACTGTTTGTAGCTTGAGCCGTATCCGACCTGCCAACGCGCCGGATCTCAGACGCCAGTGTCATGATGCAGTCATTCCCTTCACCAGCCCCTGCCAATCATGCCAAAAGAGCGCATGAGAGGGAGAAGGTGTTGGAGATATAAGGCGCGTTCCTGAAGCTACATGCACGTGTGACGGTAGCGCAGGGGGTATGACGCCAGGCACCTATCGTCGTCGACATAATGGTTGGGGGTTTGATCCCCAGGTACACCACGCCAACGTAAGTTTTCCTTCTTGTTTTTCTCTGTCACCTGTTCGTATATATTTTAACCACGTCATTTCGGTGACGATGTTTGGAAATGACGTCAGTGAAGCATTGTTGGACCCCGGCTTAAACACATGTAAAAAACATTCATGGTAACAAATAATGCTTCTTCGTATAAAATCAAGGCATGCCTCCAAAATGGTTTTGAGTAGGGGAGATTCTATTCTTTGATTCGAACAAAGTTTCGATATATGCTTCTGGTCTTTCTTCAAAAATTCACCTGCTGCATCTTAAAAAGTTAATGTATTTTGTTTTCTTGCGATGTCAAAGCAGCGAATATAACAAAGAAAAACACCAAAATAATTTTTACCACGCAGTTTGCTGACAGAAAAATTCTGTCAGATCTTGCTACTATATATATTTACCTAGATAATAATTACAGATGAAATATTTCTAGCAGACCTCTTGTTTTAACTAGGTGCATTTCGGTTATTTTTACATACATTTTTTTTCTCCTAAGATCAAGCCATCTTATGCAGCGGCTATCGTGTCTAAGCAATTTAAGCAAAACTTACGTGCTACACACTGTGACACCAGTGTTACATTGCTTTTTACCAGAATTAAGAAGAAACAATACCGCAAGTAAGGGTGTTTACAATTTGTGGTACACCAAAGTATTTGTTATTACCGTGGCCTTCTTCCCAGCTTTCAAAGATGAGAGCACGGAAGCACGACTAGGCTTGGCGTCAGCGAGATATATTAAAATGCGCTTGTACCAAAATATATTTTCTTTACATTTCTTTATAGACTGGCAAGCGATTCTCGAAACAGCTTGTCAAAGCGATAACTCTGTCCACACCTCGGGAAAAAAAAGAAAAATGCTCTAGAGACAATAGCGGAAAATTGTTCAAATGAATCTCGGCAGTATTAAAATTTTTATCTCAGCCGAAACTTCGCATTTCGCGATCGCTTCTCGTACGTTCAAAACTGCATATGATTGCGGCCCCTTCGAATATATATGCTAACTCTTCTAACAAGCAGCCGAATTCCGAAGCCGGAGCAGTGATCTGTACCTTTGCCTTCCGAGCGCGAGCCAAATCTGAAGAGACAAAAAAACAGCCTGATAGAAATAATCTCGGTGTGTCGCTTCCGCCTTTTCCTGTCTTCCCCTAGAGCAATTCCTGTTACACTGTTGACCTTCGCACCTTTTTTCTTGTAGCGTGCCTTTTTATACTCTCGTTTTTCCGCCAAACTACGCTGTAATGAAACGCGGATGCAGCTGCAAACGCTACCGGGAAAGCGAAATCAGGATGGAAACGTATAAAGTTACAAAAAAGAAGATAAGGGTACACAGACAAAAGGGTGAAAGCTACAACGAATCACCCCGTAAATGCTGACACGAGGGTAACGGAGCGTTGAGTTCGGCAGGTCTGGTGAAACGTGCTGGGCCCGATGTGAGCGTTTTGTATTGTTTCCTCACCTTCTTTGATTCGGCGGCGCGCAGTATTTGCCGAAACCTTCGCAAAAGCTCTTACTCTGTTGGTTTGGGGGTCGAATACCCATGTCTCCATCTCTCTTTGTTTCACTGTTTCCAATGTGCACTTATACTTGTTTCTAGAATGTGAGTGAGAATCAGAGACGAGGAGGTGCTGTTAGGGTCATCGCTTCTCTCTCTCTGTCTCTTCTCTTAACAACGTAACCTGGCGCTGTGAGAAACCTTTCAAAAAAAGGAGAGGCAGAAATAGCGCCAGTCTCTCTCTCTTTGCACTCTTCAACCTCAATTCGAAGGCCGTAATACTTCTCGCTTTTCGGATCTTCTCATTCGATGCTTCCTCTATCTCCACAGAGACCATTCTTTTGCGGCTCGAGAAAGAGCATCGATTTCTGTTAAATCGATGTGCGATAAAGCGCAACCGCAAGATCACCGCCCGCTTCCCACATTTCCCATAGCAGGCGAGCTTTTGGAGGAGCGGGAGAGTCGGCGCTTGCGTAACGGAAAAGCAAAACATTTGATTTTGGTTGTCGTAATGAACCTGCAGTATGGAGTAGCCATGCAATCAAGCTATGCAATGAAGCTATGCCCTTTAGGTCGCGGCAGCCCATGCACAACACATTTACATACTGCGTGTCGGGATCTTGACACTGGCTAATCTATGCGTCCTTTATCTGATTTTTCTTAAATTTTTTTGCTGGAACAATATTCCTTAACGCCGTATCGTTTATCACACGATATACATGTTTTTTAGTTTCCGTTGTATATAAACAGATGGGAAATCTCTGTTGTAGAGCAGTTCTAAAGGTTATTGCACCAAAGAAAAAAACACTGTTTATATTTTTTATTGTATTTTTGTCACCGCAGTGCCTTCCTGTGAAAAGCGTTGACGGCAGAAGCCAAGCTTTTACAGTCGTTGTGCGAATGGACTTCGCGTTTTTGCGATTTGTTTTACTGCTTCACTGACTTATACGAACCGACTTCAGGTGCCATTTAGACTAGCACTTTTCCTGTATGTGACTGTCACTGATTTTATTATCGGTCAAAAGAATTTGCACCAACATCTCCTACAGAATATTCATTTTTAAAATGGCGAAATTGCTCAGCCGAAGTTCACAATAGTGATTCGCGACCCTATTTACATTCATTCATTCATTCATTCATTCATTCATTCATTCATTCATTCATTCATTCATTCATTCATTGCAAAGTGTCCCTACACCTATAAGTTTGCTTATTATATTTTTTTACCGTCGCCACTAATCCAGTGGTCAGAAGTACCTTAAGAATACGCACGCTGAAAATTAAAGCCTTGGAGATACAACTACCCGATGAACATGTGGAAAACACAAGTTCTTCCAAAGCGAGCATGCACTCGCAGACTTCGAGCCTTTCGTATGATCTTTCTTGTGTTCCTCATCTTAATGCTGAGTGCACGCACCATCCTTCTTTTTTTTTCGTTTTTACACACTTCTGTCCATGTACGGTGCTTCATCGTTCGCACATCTCGAGGAGCTCTGGATTTGCTTTGCAATTTTTACAAACGACCATTTTGTAGTAAGAATAGTTTTTGGTTTCTCTGTAGTAAAATGAGAAAAAGGCCCAGGATTGAAAACAGGGCATCGAATTCCTGGCAAATGTTTAGTGGCGCCGAAGTTCAATAAAGAGACCTACGCTTCTCCCACATTATTGTCTCTTACTTTCTTACCTTTACCATCCCATACGCACGACATCAGCAGCAACAAAACAAGTACAATAATTTATCATTTGTACACGTGGCTTTGAACACGCATTGCGTTGTTTAGAAGAGTGCACCTGCTACGCCTTTTATCAGTCAGGAGAACGAAAACCAATAAAACGTGTCTTAGCTCTTGTTGAGTACTATTTACATGTTTCAAAGGAAATATTGTGAGAACTAAAGGCTGTTCTGTTACGCATGGCAAACATTCCCAAGTTTTGCTTTAGTACAGCATCCTTCAATGTTGCATCTTGCATCATCTAGCTTGAGCAAAATATGCCTAATGTTTATGTTTAATACAAAACTTCCATATAAAAGATTTCAAATGCGAAGCATTTTTAAGCAATCCAGACACTTTGACCGTTTCCATCCATCCATCCATCCATTGCATCCATGCATCCATCCATCCATCCATTCCACATCCACCATCCATCCATCCATCCCATCCATCCATCCATCCATCCATCCATCCATCCATCCATCCATCCATCCATCCATCCATCCAGCCACCATCCATCCATCCATCCATCCATCCATCCATCCATCATCCATCCATCCATCCATCCATCCATCCATCCATCCATCCATCCATCCATCCATCAATCATCCATCCATCCATCCATCCATCCATCCATCCATCCATCCATCCATCCATCCATCCATCCATCCATCCATCCATCCACCATCCATCCATCCATCCATCCATCCATCCATCCATCCATCCATCCATCCATCCATCCATCCATCCATCCATCCATCCATCCATCCATCCATCCATCCATCCATCCATCCATCCATCCATCCATCAATCATCCATCCATCCATCCATCCATCCATCCATCCATCCATCCATCCATCCATCCATCCATCCATCCATCCATCCATCCATCCATCCATCCATCCATCCATCATCCATCCATCCATCCATCCATCCATCCATCCCATCCATCCATCCATCCATCCATCATCCATCCATCATCCATCCATCCATCCATCCATCATCATCCATCCATCCATCCATCCATCCATCCATCCATATCCATCCATCCATCCATCCATCCATCCATCCATCCATCCATCCATCCATCCATCCATCCATCCCCATCATCCAGCCATATCCATCCATCCATCCATCTATCCGTCCGTCCGTCGTCCGTCCGTCCGTCCGTCCGTCCGTCCGTCCATCTATCTATCTATCTATCTATCTATCTATCTATCTATCTATCTATCTATCTATCTATCTATCTATCTATCTATCTATCTATCTATCTCTCTATCTGGCCTCCTATGGGCGCTCTGTGGTCGTCTCATCAACTTGGTAGGTACCAAAAATTGGCATAGAAGGACGTGAGTGATTGACGAACACGATTCAAAGATCGTGGCATGAATAACGTCGCTTCATTGCTGTGCACGTCATTAAACTCTTTCCACCAGTCACGTGTGGAACATACCCGCATAACACGGCCCGTGTGTTCGGGTATGCGCCACAAGTGTTTTTTACTGTATGTCAGCACCAAGAACAGCGACAATTGACTTTGGAAGCCTTAACGGGACAGCGTTAAGGAGCTCGTGTCGCAAAAAACCCGTTGCTGGCGTTGACGGCGTTGTCGGTGAAAGACAAAAAAACATGGCTCATCCCTCTGTAATAGGAATCGGTACAACACGAAAATGAAACGTGTCTTTACAGGCGTAGTTGAGCGTTTGTTGTGCATTGTTTCGGTACAAGGGCGAATGAATGAATGGTATAGCAACAAATTGTAATGTCGCGCGAAGAACGGCAAGCAGCTCGAAACTAGCAACTCACTGCTCTGGCAGAGAGGACGCACGGAAAGAACATACACAGAATGAGCGCGAACTAACAACTGTCACAGCTCGACAGTTAAAGCGCGCTTCTCAAACACAAAGGAGGACGCACGAAACGAACGCACAGGTATGCACAGAATGAGCGCGAACTGTCACAGTTGTACTTGTTTGTGTGTGAGCAGCGTGCTCTTTTGACAGTGCCGCGGCAGTGGCGCGAAGTGGCCTTCGTGCTGTCTGTAACTTCAGCGCAAACTTGCAATGTGAGCACAAGACGTACAAGCCACCCCCAATCACGAGATAAGCGCACGCACACGCGTGACAAACACCCTGTCGAGGCGCGCGCGCATCGCAACGCGCGGGGCGCCGACCTTTAAAGCGCACCCTTCGAGCCCTTCGTGCCATCTTGCTTGTGATAATGAAAACACGCTTAAGTGACACGAATCTCTGAGTACCGTCAACGGTAAATGGTGCAAATAAATAGCTCGCCGTTAGTATGTTGAAGAAAGTGGCGTCTGTGGCTGAGTCGGTACGCGCCGCACGGTGTGGAGCGGGGGGTCATTTGTTCGGCGACTCCCGGAAGAGACTTTTTCTTAGTTTTTTTTTTCTTTGCCATCTTTGTTAGTGCAATATTTACAACGTCATATCTATGACGGAAATGCGTCAGGGGAGCCGTGGTGGATCCCGGCACCAAACACTTTCGTGTTAAAATCCGGATAAAAGCAAAGAATAAAAAAAATTGGCGGAGCTTGGACTAAGTCGCGCAAGGCTTCAAACAGCAAAACGGACGATTCTGAAGACTAATATGGTTGCTTCTAGGTTGTTGCTAGGCTTTAGCGCGGTTAGTCACGACACGGACGTCCAAACCCCAGAACCGAGCGTTCGCATTTCTCATAAATCTCATAAAGCGTAGGGCTTCCATCGCTTCGGGCTCTTCTCGCAGCCGCCGTTGCCTTTCCCGTTCTCTAGTATGGCAGCTTCGCACTAGTAATGCCAAGTCTTTCAATCTTTTTATGCCTTTATTCCCATTATTCTCTCTATCTTCTTTCTCTTTCTTTTTATAGCTTTCTTTTTCTCACTTAGTGAACCAGGGGTGAGTAGTGGGATTACCTCCTCCTCACCTACACATCTCTCACTTCCCTTTCCCATACACTTGCTCCACTATACTATACGCGGCTATGCTATACTCTGCTAGCGTGCCTGGATAGCCGAATGTAGGACGCTCGCCTTCGGATCGAGGGTAAGAGGGGTTAGAATCCCGCCTCGAGAAGAATTTTTTTGCGACAAGAATTTCTCTTTCTACTTCTTTATGTCTTTCTTTCCGTCTGTATATTTCTTTCTTTCCGTCTGTATATTTCTTTCTTTCTTTTTTATTTATTTCTTTCTTTCTTTCTTTCTTTCTTTCTTTCTTTCTTTCTTTCTTTCTTTCTTTCTTTCTTTCTTTCTTTCTTTCTTTCTTTCTTTCTTTCTCTGTGTACTCGTTATTAGGGTTATTACAGACAACGCTGTAGCGGGCAGTAATGGAATCTGCCCCAAACTCTGTTGGCGCTACCTGT